>NC_065448.1:148141462-148441462 GCF_917563875.1 Diabrotica virgifera virgifera | reverse complement strand
AGGAGTGACTGACAACTGCAGTGCAGCGCGGTAAAATTTAAATTGATGTAATTAAAACAGTTATAAAAGTGTTTAAAAAGTGAAAGTAATATCAAGAAGTAATCAAGGGATGTACCTTATACCTCGTAGACAAGAATCACAGTTTATTTTAAACAAGTGAGGGCACTTCACACAATTATATGGAAAAGTGCCTACGTTAGTACTGGTAATCCAGTTAACTAACTAATATATAAGATAGTACAATAGTATAACTCCCATATATCGCAGCTCAAAAAGCAAGAAGAAAAATATATGCAATAATTTAAGAAAATTTATAAATCAGTTTAGCAAATTGTAATTTATAATTAATATCAATAATGCAAAATTTTATCCTATGACAAAATTTTAAATTGTACATCTAATAAGTAAACTGTTATTATCAAAAAAAAAAAAAAGTGGGAAAAGCTTGAAAAAACCACCAAAAACTTTTTTACAATAAAATAATTTAAGTGAATAACATCGACTGATTCCGCAAGATCACTATTAAAGAAGTGGAAAAAGCCTGAAAACCACAAAACTTTTTTACAATATAATAATTTGAGTGTAATAATACCAACTAATTCTGCAAAATCAATGCAGAATTAGTTGGTATTATTACACTCAAATTATTATATTGTAAAAAAGTTTTGTGGTTTTCAGGCTTTTTCCACTTCTTTAATAGTGATCTTGCGGAATCAGTCGATGTTATTCACTTAAATTATTTTATTGTAAAAAAGTTTTTGGTGGTTTTTTCAAGCTTTTCCCACTTTTTTTTTTTGATAATAACAGTTTACTTATTAGATGTACAATTTAAAATTTTGTCATAGGATAAAATTTTGCATTATTGATATTAATTATAAATTACAATTTGCTAAACTGATTTATAAATTTTCTTAAATTATTGCATATATTTTTCTTCTTGCTTTTTGAGCTGCGATATATGGGAGTTATACTATTGTACTATCTTATATATTAGTTAGTTAACTGGATTACCAGTACTAACGTAGGCACTTTTCCATATAATTGTGTGAAGTGCCCTCACTTGTTTAAAATAAACTGTGATTCTTGTCTACGAGGTATAAGGTACATCCCTTGATTACTTCTTGATATTACTTTCACTTTTTAAACACTTTTATAACTGTTTTAATTACATCAATTTAAATTTTACCGCGCTGCACTGCAGTTGTCAGTCACTCCTTGTTATAATTTTTTAAAGGTTGCCTGCCTCTTGGCGAGATGTCAGTTTACACCTGATAATTCAAACTCCATTTTCTTTTGTGTGTCGGTTGGGCTAGGATGACCTGCTGGTAACTATTTGACCTTAAATTTTTAAAGTTGCATATTAGCATTCTACTCATTTAATGATGTTACCTAAAGTTAAAATGAAGTATGCTTAAATACTACTAAGTTTTTGGAAGTGAATCTGGTTTTTTCTTGGTTCATTCTTGACTTCAAAAAAAGCAAGCCGGCTTTTTTCCACTTGTTTTTTATATATGACTGTTACCACATGGTCTTGTCTTTGGCTGTACTAAAGTTTTTTAAATATTAACTATACACTTAAATGTTATATACTTTTACATTACGTTGGTTCATGGATAAGGTTTTTTTTACTATTTACATCTTATCGTTTGCTACATGTCTTTTTAAGGTAACGCTAGTGCTTGTTTACCTCTCTTTTGGATGTTGTCTCTTATACCACTCTTTTTGTAGATGAACTGATGATGTCTACTGAGCAGTAGACGAAACGTCTTCAATAAATAGATGAAGTAGCTGAATTCTTTGTCTCTTTTTTCACCTACTTGACCGATAAAACCCTACACTTACGAGTGCTCCTTTGTTATATTGGAATTGACGGTCGTACTCCTTTATGATATATATATATATATATATATATATATATATATATATATATATATATATATATATATATATATATATATATATATATATATATATATATATTACATTTATTACAGCCACAAATTGGTTGCATTGCTCCTGTTTAGCTATATCATACTGATGACGACTAATAAGTTAGAAACACGTGTCTATGGTTGCATTCCATCTTGTGCATATATATATATTTATGATTACTTCAAAAACTATGATACACTTTGAGAACTGCGCCAGCAATTTTACTTGTTAAGTATATCATACAAGAATAAAAAACCGCTAAACGCCGTAAAATATGTGGCGCATACAATATTCCAGCTACAAAAGAGCTGATATGAGTATTACGTGGCGCGAAAATGTATTTTCATTTTGATGGAAAATAAAATTATAGTTTTATTTTGACAGATTTTTCCATAATATTTCCTAAATTTGAAGTAAACCGCGCCACAAAAGAGTAACTTTGATACAGTTTGCATTTTGAGGCTCTTTTGTGGCGCATTTTACTTCAAATTTAGCAAATATTATGGAAAAAATCTTTCAAAATAAAACTAGAATTTTATTTTCCATCAAAATGAAAATACATTTTCGCGCCACGTAATACTCATATCAGCTCTTTTGTAGCTGGAATATTGTATGCGCCACATATTTTTACGGCGTTTAGCGGTTTTTTATTCTTGTATCAGGAGTTTTTCAAGTTTTTTTATAAATTAAATGTATAAAGTTGAATGTAATGTTTCTCGATTACATGTTAAGCGTTATAAATGGTCGCCTTTGTCGCATTCTCTCCCAAATGATCTAGTAGTTACGACACCAGACTTGTGATAAGACAATCCGAGTTCATATCCTAGCCATCCTAATAATTATGGCCCGCAAATGAACTCGGATTGCACGATCAATCTTAGCGTCGCAACCATTACAACTACATAAACCATTTCAGAGCTAATGGTTAAATGGATTATACTTTTGGAGCTCGATTACTTCTGAACGGTTTAACCGATTTCGATCATTAAACATGAGTTTGAAACGTATTAACAAGTAGTATCTGATGCATCCAAGGTCAATTATGATAACTGAAGGTATTACAGGAATTATTGAACTTGAAAAACCGTTTTCCCCATAAGAAATAGATTTGATCATACTTATGAGGCCTATAACTTAAAAATTCGAATTTTCCTAGATATGAGGTATACACCGTTAGATGCGTCTACAGTCCTCCTACAAACGCTCAGTTATTGGCGTAATTCGTAGGTTGAAATTTTGAGTAATTGTCAAAAAACCAAAATTTTCAAAGTTTGGTTTTTCAGTGTTTTTGGCTATAATGAGCCGTGTGTATGTCTGATCCTAACCGCTTAGGCACCACTTGACACTCTTAACAGCTTAACTCAACGCTATTGATTTGGTGTATTTGCAGATTTCCTGTCTCTCCTTGAACCTAAGATATATACGCCCAAGAAATATGCCATTTTGTATCTACCAAGTCCTATAGCTTGCTAATTGGTGGTCAAAAGCCACAAACTACACCGGTTCTGAATCGGACCTGACCCCCTCTTGAAACACAAAAAAAAATTCAGATCGGTGTAACTTTTCCACATACATACATACATAATATCTACAAACATTTTCCCCTTTTTAAATAAAAATTGAGTCATATTTCTGAGCTCGGTAACTTTTGAATGGTATTAACCGATTTTCGAAATTAGACATGCGTTGGAAAGGTAATGATCAGTACTATCAGAAGCCGCAAAGGTCGGACTTATATTGTTGAAATATTTGGTAGTTTTGGGGACGAGAACAAAAAAACAGACCCTAAATGGGAAGGGCCGTAAAATCCACACCCTTGGACCACAATGGAGAGTTGACATATGGAGCGAGGAGTCTTTTCCTAAACTTTAACATGGGATTTGTTCCGATTTTCAATTCAGTCAGATTGAGAAAATCGAAAATTTCGTGTATATAATCGGCGGGCTGAAAAGTTCGTAGGCTCAGGGCCGTCTTAAGCATACACGGCGCCGGGGTGCAAGACTCATCTTTGCGCCCCCTTTGGTCAGAAGATTATATAGGTTATAGGTACGCTATAAATTAAAACTAATTATGTTTGCTTTCTTTATTTATAATATTTAAAAAAAACATGGATTCAGTATTCAAAAAAATCAGCTAGAAATCAGCTCTTAAAAAGCTAGAAAAGTCTACTTTTCTAGCTTTTTAAGTTGGAAAAGGTTTTTATTACTACGGTGACATCTATTTTTACTTGCTTTTCTATACTTATTAATGCCAGGTTTGTTAATTTGTCTTGACCCATTGTTGAGCGCAGATAATTTTTGATCAATTAAAGTTTAGAAAAAGACTTTTGCTCCTTCGGCTACTGTTACTGGAAGTGTTTAATATATCCTGAGACATGTAAAAAAATTTGAGAAAACGAAGAGTAATTTATTAGAAATATAACTCAAAATATCGAGTGGAGTTGTGTATTTATAAAAAATGTTGGTAACAATTCTAACTCATGGAATAGATCTTCACCATCTATATCAGATCTATTTACATGCGCTATTTTTTTTTGTAAATTTAAACATTGCGTGTTTTTTAAGTTTTCTTAGGAGTTTCTCCAACTCAATATATTTTCCAAAAAAGAAAAAATATCCTAAAAAATATAATGTTTCCCTAAACATTTCAAATCTTTTACTTAATTTTCCAATGGCAATGTTTAATAAATATGTAATAAGATAAGTTAATTTTAAAATTTGTTTTTGGGTCTAAAAGAGGCTCGTTTGCAGCCTCGTAAATGAAATGTTTTTTCGGGGACGTGAACGAACAGTTCATAAAATGTCAGTACGGTTGTTGGATAAATATTTACTAACTTGATCCAGGATCCAGCACCTTAACAGCTTCCGAAATAATAATATCGCTCGTATGCAAAATTTTGCTGACAATATTAACCTTTGCTAAAATATTGTACCATGTCACGACAGAGCAGATAAATTTAAAATTCTTAATTTTGTTATCAATGAGCTTGCGATGTTTCTTGTGCCATTGTCGTATTTGTTGTTGTCAAAAATTGAGTATAATACACTATAAATATTCCCCATATTAAAACGAAGTATTTTTAATCAGTCAATTCTACTCTTCCATCCCGTATTTGAAAGCGGTTTTAATGTAATAGAATAGTGGGTATATTCATTATGATTATGACATTCCACCATAATATCGAGGCGCAAAAAAAACATAAACTTCTTGAACAATCGAAAAAAAATTTGTTATTTCCAATGAGCACTTGGCAGCATCATTTAGCACTAAATTCAGGCTGTAAACCGCACAAGGAACACAAAATGCACGAGGATTCATGTTTAATTTTTTTTGAAGGTCAATATTTTTCCTCTCATATTTGCTCCATTATCATACCCTTGGCCTCGTAAATTATCTAAAGCAATGCTCATTAATTTCAAAAATTCTAACAAATAACAATATGCTAACCCGTGGCCGGTAGTATCAGTAACCGGTAAAAAACCCAGAAAATGCTAGCTTTGTTGAAGAATTGAGATAAACAAACCTAACAACAATAGTAAGTTGTTTTAAAAGATCAACAATTGTGCATTTAATTTTTTCACCAATTACACTTAATTCATTTTGATTATGTCCACGATAATGAGGCATATTATGATGCTGAACACTTTGAATTCGCGCAATGTGTTCTGATAGCGCATTATCAAAATTGGAAATACATTCGATTAATTTTAAAAAGTTACCGTTATTCGATTCATACAAACTTTTACTGGTTCCTATTAATGGTAAATTTTGTCCTGCTCAAAAATCACCCCCTTATTAGCATCCTAAATGAAATTAATCATTACCGCTTCAGAAGTTACTTTACTTACTTATATATTGTTTAAACGATCTATAAATTTCGCCGGTTCTAAGTGGTTATTCTTGAAAGGGCTGTAGTTGAAAGGACTTAAACGAGTCTCTAATCACGAGTGAATGCAAATTTTGAACCCTATATCTTAACCAATTTTTGTCCTACAGAAAAACAAAAAAATGCATTGTCACTTGACATTCAAAATAATGTAAGCGTCACCTTCTGGAAATTATTGTCGGAATAATCTAAATGGGTTTCATATTTCATTTGCATATCGTAGGTGTAATAAGCATTAATAGCCTTTGTCAAATATAGGTACCGAAAGTGCACTTGTACACGTATTTGTTTGGTATTTGTAGTTTTTTTAAGGACAAGAAGGGCAAGTTTGAGCCTAGCAAGTGTTCGGCTTGCGTCCTTTGGACTTGGCGCCCGGGTGCCTCGCACCCCGTGCACCCCCGAGTTGAGACGGCCCTGCGTAGGCTGACACATAGATGGCTCTACTGGTATTAAATCCATATGATTTTTAGTCAGCCCTAACCTTCAAAAGATGAGTTTATAAATTTGACAGCTGTCGAACTATTAGTTTATGAGTTATAGCATTTTATGTGAAGCCACTTATGTTAGTTTAAAAAAAAATGGATAAAAAGGACGTACCTTAATATTTGATTGATTTTTGGCGAAAATAAATACTGTTGAAGCCAAATCTTGGCTTGATAAACAATATTCGGCCTACAAACAAGGAAAATCAACCGTTGAGGAATGGTGCATGCAGTGGACGCCCCAAAGAGGCTGTTACCGATGAAAACATCAAAAAAGTCCACAAAATAATTTTGTATGACCATAAAGTGAAGTTGTTCGAGAAAGCTGAGACTGTAAAGACATGAAAGGGACGTGTTGGATATAATATGCATGAATATGCGAAAGCTCTGTGCAAAGTGGGTGCCGCGAGAGCTCACAATCGATCAAAAACAACAACGAATTGGTGTTTCTGAGAAGTATTTGAAGCTATTCAATCGTAATAAAACCGAATTTTTGCGTCGATATATTACAATGGATGACACATGGCTCCATCATTTCACACCTGGGTCTAATCGACGGTCTGCCGGGTCGACTGCACGTGATGAACCGACTCCAAAGCGTAGAAAGACGCAACAGTCGGCTGGAAAGGTTATCCCATCAGTATTTTGGGATGCGCATGGTATAATATTCATCGAGTATCTTGAAAAGGAAAAAAACATTAACAGCGACTATTAAGTTGCGCTACTGGGGCGTTTGAACGACGAAATTGTGTAAAAATGCCCCCATTTGAAGAAAAATAAAGTGCTGTTTCATCAAGATAACGCACCGTGTAACAAATTAATGAAATTTTTTTTTTATTTGCTGAGTGCTACAATCTGGTCTTTGACCAATGAGTAACTTTTTATCTATCCTATCTTACTAACTACTTAATATCTAAGAGTCACCCTTTGATGTCTTCTTAGTTGTCTTTATTATTACTGGCGCACTTTTTGATTACGCACTATCACACAAAGCGCTGCTTTTCACTTTATCACGCACTACACCAACACGTTGCTTGCACACTAGTCGCGCAATGCTCCGCTATTAGCTTTGTCGCACACTACACCAACTCGTGAGGTTTGGTCCTCTTCAGTCTTCTTTTCTGGTTTGAGTTGTCCAGGAGCTGGATGGCCTCAATATTTTCGTGGAGAAGAAGTCTTTTTTCATGACTTTCTGCGTGTTTTCGGATTTCTTTGTCGACGGGCTCCATTCGTAGATCCTTGTGGATATCGTCATTACGGATGTACCAGGGTGCGTTAACTATGCCCCTTAATACTTTGTTTTGAAAAGTTTGTATTATTTTCAAGTTTGTCTTTTTTGTACATCCCCACAGTTGGATACCATACGTCCATACTGGTTTTATAACTTGTTTGTAGATTAGCATCTTGTTATACGTTGACAACCCTGAGTATCTTCCCAGTAGCCAGTACAATTTTTTATATTTAATATTTAATTCTTCCTTCTTTTTCTTTACATGGGCTTTCCAGCGAAGCTTCGTGTCTAGGGTTAAGCCCAGGTATTTGGCTGTGTTGGCATACGGAATGTCTTGTCCATTAATTTTTATTGGTGCGTACAGAATTTTTTTATTAGTGAAATCAACATGTACTGATTTGCTTTCATTCAATGTAATCTTCCACGTCTTAGTCCATTTTTGGAATTTGCTTATCGCATTTTGTAGTTTATTGGCTGTTTCTACGTTATCTTTACCTACTGCTAATATGGCGGTGTCGTCGGCAAAGGTAGCTAAACAGTAGTTATCGAATTCTGGTAGATCACATGTATAAAGGAGATATAGGACCGGGCCCAATACGCTACCCTGGGGGACTCCGGCTTTTATTTCTTTAAGTTCAGAATAAGCATCATCTTGCTTGATTCTGAAATATCTATCAGTTAAGTACGATTTAATTATGTCTGTGTATGATTTTGGAAGAATAGTCTCTAATTTATGAAATAGTCCTTCATGCCAAACTCTGTCAAATGCCTGGGCAACATCTAAGAATCAAGCTGAACAAACTTTTCTTTCCTCTAGTGCATTTTCTATAATATCGGTGACTCTGTGGAGTTGGTCTATAGTTGAGTGTTTTTGCCTAAAACCAAACTGGTGATTTGGAATTAATTTTTTGTTTACTATAATTGGTTGCAATCTTCTGAGGAGAAGTTTTTCAAATAATTTAGACATTGTGGGTAGCAGTGATATTGGTCTATAGGAAGAGGTTATATGTGGTGGTTTGCCTGGTTTTGGTATCATTACTATTTCCGCCACTTTCCACAATGAAGGAATATATTTTAATCTGATCGCAGCATTAATTAAATAGGTCAACTTGACAATTGCTTTTCTTGGGAGCTGTTTTAATATTTGTCCTGTTATTAAATCAAAGCCAGGAGCTTTTCTCGGGTTTAAATTATACTTGATTTCTTTTATTACTTCTACAGTTACTGGCATTATGTTCTCTTCTTCTTGCAAATGGTTGCTCTGTAATGCTTCTTCTTCTTGTTGTTGTTGATGCGGTTGAAATATTTTTTCTAGATGTGTAGCAAAGCATTCTGCTTTTTGTTCGCTGCTTCTAGCCCAAGTGCCGTCTTCTTTTTTTATGGGTGGTATTTGCATCATTGGTCTTTTTAATCCATTGGCTGCCTTCCATAGTGAGTATTCTGTGGATCTTTCATTCGTTAGGTTGTTTAAGTATGTCCTAATGGATTCTTCTTTAAATTCTTTTATCTCTCTTTTTAGTTGTTGGGTGAGATTATTTACAATTGTTTTATCTTACAGGAGCTCTACTTTGGAACCATTTTCGTCTTGCTTTCCGTTTTTCGTATACCAGCGTTCTAATTTCTGCCGGGTAGTTGCATCCTTTTAGGCGTCTTTTGATGTCTAGAGTACATTCCCAAGATATTCTTTGGATGTCTTTATTGAATTGGTCAACTTCTTTTTCAATGTCTTTTACGGTTCTAAGAGAAACGTTTGAATTAATTGTTTCTTCTAGCATTTGTCTGAAGCTTATCCAGTCGGTGTACTTATTAGTTAGCGAAGGGTTATTTTCTTTATATATTATGTTTTCGCTTAGTGTTAGTGTTATTGCTGTATGGTCAGAACATAACTTATGACATTCATCTATTTTCAGGTAGTTTTGCGATATATTTTTGGTTATGAAAAAATCAATTAGGTCAGGTATCTTGTTGGGGTCAGTAGGCCAATAAGTTGGCTTCCCTGTTGACAAGGTTATGGATCCGTATTCATTCACAGCTTTTAAAAGTTCTCTGCCTTTTGTTGTGGTTAACCTTGAACCCCAGTGGGTATTTTTAGCATTATAATCGCCTCCTACTATAAATCTATTTCCCAGCTCGGTAAAGAGGTCAATATATTCCTCCTTACTTATTGCATGTTTCGGAGGACTATAGATTGCTGCCACTATCAGTGGGTATCTAAGAGTTCTAAGTGTTACTGCAGTTAACTGCACTTTTTCTGTTACGTAGTTGGCTTCTTCGTAATGTTGTAAATTTTCTTTAATTATCACTGCACTTCCTCCTTTTGCATTATTATCAGGATGAAGCGCATGATAGACTCTATAACCGTGAAATTTGATAAATGAGTGTTTAGTAAAATGTGTCTCTGAGATGAGGCATACATCTATATTTTCTGTCTGTAGAACTAATTGAAGCTCCTGCTGGTGGTTCAGGAGTCCGTTTGCGTTCCACACTAGTACCTTAATTGAATTAATATTGTTTCGATTTAGGTATAGCTCCTTTGGCACTATATTCTAATCTTTTTAGCCTCTCATCCAGTGTTGTTATGATTTGTTCTTGATTTTCTAGCTTCGCTAATATGAGTTGCAGACTTTGTTCGATATTATTAGTTCGTTCCTCCTTTTTGCCACTTTCCTTTTCGTTGTTTACTGCATTGGCAAATGTTAGATTTTCGTTAACTTGCCTGCTTACTGAAGGATGTTTATTAACCCCCCTTTTTTTTATCTATTGCTCTATTCCTCATGTTTTGTAATTCAATAGCCACTTTACAGCCACGATAGTTAGCTGGATGCTCTTGTCCACAGTGTACGCATTTAGGTTTGACATCTTTTGATTTGGTACACTCCTTTAATTAGTAAAAATTAATGAAAATGATAACAAAATTTCATGAATTGGGATTCGAATTCCCATTGAACACCGTGTTCACCAGATATGGCTCCCGGCGACTACTGCCTGTTAGCTGACCTCAATAGAATGCTCGCTGGAAAGAAATTTAGCACCCATGAAGAGTTAATCGCCGAAACTGAGGCTTATTTTGAGGCTAAAGCCAAATTATATTATAAAAATGGTATTGAAAGTTGTATGACTGCCATAATCGTCGTATAGCCCTCGAAGGAAACTATTTTGAATAATAAAATCAAATTTTATAAAAAAAAATTCTTTCTATGTTTTAGCCTACGAACTTTTCAGCCCGCCTGTTAGTGTCGCATGTAGGGGTATTGTGGGGCCGTTCTGTGGTAATTATTTATGAATACTTTTATAGTAAAAAAAATACTGGATCCTTTGTAAAAGGTATGTTTAAAAGACCCCAATAAGGGTTACATCACATAAATAAAACGTTTTCGGATTAACAAATAATCCACCATCAGTGTTTAAAAGCATGCGTGAGCCACCAAAATGTTATGGGTAAAAACTCTTTAAATGTTACAAGATCTTAAATGATACTACATATTGTAAATAAAATTAATCGATATTGCAAATATTCCTAGATATTACTCAAGGCAACACAGGACTCTGACTTTATGGGGACTAAATTAGGGGAACATTTATGTTCATAATAATTAACGCCACGTAAAATAAAAAAAACATTTTTAGTTCGCATATTTAAAATTCGTGCAATATAGGGTTAATAATAGCTATAGTTAATTGACTACCTTGGGTAGATAATTTTAAATAGTGAAATTATTTAATCATCGCATCGGTTAATAGAAATGACGTGGAGTTTGCATCTATGAATAATTTAGCGAGTCAGGGGTGGATATTGTGCATTTGAGTCTTTTACTTTTTGTTTGTTTTGTGCATTTTTTGTGAATTGGGATTCTATGAAATATGGGACGGTGATTCAATGTTTGAATATTTGCATTTAATTTATTAATAAATAATTGCAAGTGAATATTTTTTTACTTTTAATAGGCTATGGCCACGTGCGCTTTTTTAATACGTTGTAACTTCCAGTCAAAGTCAGTGTTAACAAACAGCATAAATAACTGCAAAATTTACAACAGAGTTAAAACTGAGTTCAGTGAAGAGTAAGTTAGAAAATGAGTATGTTAACTTGATAAAGGATCACTACAAGAGCAATGCGACCAGTTTGTGACAATAATGTTAGAAGACTCCAAGGACTCAGAGCCACGAGCGTTCATATAAAAATTTTCAGGGGGGGGCAGACGTGAAGATGTTGCACATTATATTTTGTATACTTTGGATAACCATATATAGTTTACAGCACCCAAAAAGCTATGGGGACACGGCCCCCTCTGCCCATGGGTATGGGGTGCCCATGCTCAGAGCAACAACTAAAGGCGGCTGCACAATTGCCCGGGAACGGGAACGAGAACGGAAACGGGAACGGGAAAAAAGTTAACCTCTATGTAAATTAATGTTGTAGATGCACAATAACCGAAAACGAGAAGCTGTCCGGTAACGGGAACGGGAAAGTTGACCATGTTTCAACTTTCTCGTTCCCGTTGTATTTCCGGAACCAATCAGAAGGCAGTATTAAAAATACTGTCAAATGCCCAATAAAAATTTGTTATTAGAAGTGTGTGATCAAGTTTTATTGACAATTTTTATACATTTTGCATTAAAATAAATGACGAACGACGATTAATTTCTTTATTGGAAAAATGTCCTCATCCGTATGATTGATGTAGATCATAGTACGTGTACTTATATGGTAACTAGATACAATAATAATATAAATATTTGAATGATATGCTTTTTATCTTTATGCTGACAAACCTTTGCGACTGCACACATATTGTGTAAATTAGTTCCAAGATTATAAAAAACGAAAATATTATAAAAGCTGGTCATCAAATAAATCCATATTTTTAGAGTTCACAGACATGTTCTTTTAATAAAATTAGAAAAAGATCGTTCCACAAAATTTATTTTGAGAAGAAAAATAATTAATAGCACAAGTGACAGTGACACAAAACAGCTGTTTACCATTTAATTGTGAATCTGCTGATGCTTTCAGTTTCCGTTCTCGTTCCCGTTTCCGTTCTCGTTCCCGTTCCCGGTCAATTGTGCAGCCGCCTTAACACCCTCACAGAAGGAAGCTAGAGCTAACTGAGGTAGCTGACATGGGTAGGTACCTAACAATTATTGTTATGCTTATGGGCTAATCCAGTCCGTTCTCAGACCTGTGACTCTCATCCCTCTCGTGACTTTCATCCCTGTCATGTTACTGTCAAGAAACTATTCAAAATAATTGTTTTCCATACAAAAAATACATAAATTAATAGTAACGTGTGATCCAAAATTATTGTCACCATAGGTGGCTCTGAACGACAGAGATAGCTATACAGTGCATGTCTATGTGTCTATTATTAATTCAGATATACTTTCCAGTTTACGTCAACTTTGACAAATACTTGTCAGTGTACGTACGTCAACTTAAAAAGCACTATAAAGCCGGACTCAAGCGACTCGTGTACTTGGCGAATAATCGTCACTTGCGTATACTTGCCATGTCGTCTGAGTGGGTTACTCGTACAATTATTTGTCACTCGTTGCCACTCGTTCGTCTTCCAACTGTTGTCGGTAAAAAAGACCCGAGTCAAAGGGATCACGATTATTCGCACACTTGCGAAGTACATACTTGTCTATACTTGCAGAGGCGGTCAAACGAAATGTATAAATAATTGGCATTTACTGCGACTATTCATTTAGACCAGTGCATTTAGCACTAAAAACACCGGAATAAATCGATTTTTAAATACACCACCTAGAGACTTGCTCTCCTTTAAAGGGTACATAACCTATTTTGTTGAGTTGAAAAGAAAACAGTTGTTTTCATAGTATGTATTTGTTTTCATGTTTTGTTGTTTTTGTATTTAACTTTTAAGGTTAACTTAACAGTCAATAATAATATATTATATTATTACTAGGATTAATTAATTGTACTGTAAAAGCACAATTATGTATAATTTTTAAATGTCTAGTTCAAGAAATTTATTGTATTCAGAAGACCAAAAATGAACCAGAACAGATTAAGAACAAACTGTTTTGAACAATAATAATATTATTATGATGATAAACAAACAGTTTTGTGCCTTCTTAAATAGAAAACCAAATAACTTTCACTATTAGGTAAGTGACTAAAAATTTGTTGATATTAAGTAAAAACAATGCTGTTTATTTATTTTAGAGGTGGATACATTACTCCCATGCAACAAATTCTGTTGGATTGTATGCAATTAAATGTAGCTGATTTTAAGGCAGTGTCCAGAGGTTCAGCAAGTAGAATTATAAAAATAGTATCCTTTACAATTGCAAGAATCATCAAGAGCTAGAAAGCTGTTGAAGATTCTTACAAGATTGCTGTATTCCCTAGAATAATGAGTGCAATGGGTTATACTTTAATTAAAATAGATTCTGCAGGTGTTCAGGATGCAGAAATTTTCAGGTCCAGAAAATCATTTTTTGCATTGAATGTGAATGTCCAGTCAGTAATGCAAAATTTAAAATTAGAGATATTGTTGTACTGTGGCCATCAAATAAGACAATTTTAATAATAGTAGGCTGAAGCATAATTCAGGGGCTTAGAATCACACAAACATTTTGTTTTATTTTCGTCTACAGAAATATTAGGGTTACGGTAACTGAACGTTATATGTACCTAAGTATATGCATGTGCAAATCAGAACTAAAGCAGGTGGACATACGTTCGTGTGAATCTTAAATAAGAAGTTGAATGTAGTTATGTTTGTGTGACCCTAGCCCCTGAATTTTGAAAGTGGTATCTTTGGCCAATACGTATTGGTTGGTGACAATGACGAACAAGGAATGTAGTAGAACAGCAATATGGATTGTGGAAATGAAGATTTCCTATACTCAGCTTAGAAATGAGACTACAATTAGACAACATGACTGTGATTGTTGCAACTAGAGTGCTTCATAATACTGACATTGATATGGATGACAATTTTCCTGTGAATAAAACTGAAGATGAAGCAAACGATGAATAATTACAACCGATAAAAAATAATAAAAATATTTCAGAAAACAATATAACACTAAATAATAAGTGTTAATAAATGAACAGTGGTAGATTGTAAATATATTTATTAATAAAAGCAAAATGAATGTGTTAAACTTTTTATTTATTGTAGTTTATCCCATTTTTTTATATACCTGAATCCCACGTACCAAAAAAAAGTTGATTAATAGCAAGCTGAAAATTTGTTAATAGCTTAACGGAGTCTAGTTGGACAAACTTTGATGTATGGGAACACTGGAAGTTCTAATTGTGGAACAGGTTAAAAATTTGGAACGTCGAGACTATGAAAACGTTCCACATATTTTGTCAGACAGAACTTTCAATTGATTTGTTACCATTTCATGCAAACATCAGACTGGTGTTTGGTGTTTATCACCAACTGGGCATTTTAATGAATGGAACACGAAGAACATGTCAAATGACAGGAATCATGTTGGTTAGTAATAGCAATCTGATTTTGCATGAGAGTTTAATGAAAGGGTAACAAATCAATTGGATGTTCTGTCTGACAAAATACATGGATGTTTTCGTAATCTGACTTTCCAAATTTTTAAACTGTTCCACAATAATTAAAAGTTCCCCTGTTCCAGTACATCAAAGTTTTTCCGACTAGACACCATTAAGCTATTACCAAATTTTCAGCTTGCTATTAATAAACTTTTTTTGGTGCGCGGGATCCAGGCCTATTAGTTTTATTTTTAAATCCAATAATTTTATTTTTTTATATTCTGCTTTTTCTCTTTTTATCCTTTTTTTCCTTCTGTTCTGTAAATATGCAATGCAAATGAACATTAGCTTGCCTGTACATGATACTCAATTATTTAGATAATTTAAATGATCTTTAACAAATAAAATATTGTACCGACCTTTTCTTTATTCTTCACATTTACATTTATTTACTATATTTCTATAACTTTCTATCTTTTATAACATTTTTTTGCGGTTTTTGGGGTCGCTGAATACGAATACGCCATCAGAACCGACCACCTGGTACACAATGCTAAGGCATGTTATTTTCAGGAGTTTGGAGGGTTTTTGGGCATCAGGTGCAACGGGGGGTCGGTTTTGATGGCGTATTTTTGCTCAGCTACCCCAAAAACTCCCGAGTAATATGTTTGCATAAATTTAGTGACGAAAACCCTCTAAACTTTAGATGACGTACCTTAGCAGTGAACCTGGACACCAGGTGCCCCGATGGTCAGTTCTGATGGCGTATTCGTCCTCAAGTACACTTATTTTGACATGTTTGTGCACTTTTGGATGCATATCATGCACTTTAAAATGCAACTAGGCATTTCGAGCCATGTTTCTATTGTTGACTTTTTACTGGTGTCATCCTGAACACAATGAAGAAAGTTGCAACTTTCTACGTGCTGTATTTAAATATCGATTTATTTTTTCATAAATGTCCTGGTCTATTTATTAGTAATCAATACCACTGATTCATTTGTCAAGGTCGTTAAGCCAAATGTTTACGCTCGCGTACTTGTACATTGTACATGTCGTGTGAGTGCCCTGTTTGTCATTGCAATCGCACACTCGTATACTTTCCAAGTATGCGAATAATTCTGTACTTGCGAAGTACACGAGTCGTTTGAGTCCGGCTTAATTGAACATAAAAAGTAGCAGAGGAAGCAAAATTTTAACTTTATACGAATTAAAAGGTCTTGAGATTGGGTATCTTTTCAACGTGTTTTCAATCTTTATTCTTGGTTTGGTAAAGTGATCATAACAACACTGAATATAGCCGCAGTTGTCCGTGACGTCACACTCCGGCGGTCTTTCAGATTAAAACAAGAGATACGTAATTTTTTGCACAGATAGCTTTGATCCCAATAATTGTGGATCGCTCGTCTATTTTAAAATAACTTTATTCTAACATAAAGAATATTACAATACTTTAAAAATTTTACAACAATGTTAAGTGCATAGGCGCAAAATGTCGCCTGTCAAAATGTTTAATGTGTTTTAAATGTATTAATTTTTTTCGAATCCTGAGAAAACTAATAAATATTTTTGAAAATTTAAAAGCAGAATGAAAGATTACGTTATTACTGAGCGCCAAAAGTCCATGAAAACTTCTAGAATGTTTATTTTAATAAGTTATAGGGGTCAAAATAAAAGAGAAAATTTAGTGTGAATTTTAATTGCAAATATTTCATTCAAAAGAAACTTTTTATTTATTCTAAGGGAATTCGGCCCTCGGTAATAACGTAATCTTTCATTTTTCGTTTTTTATTTTTTTATAAAATACTTATTAGTTTTCTCAGGATTCGAAAAAAAATGCATAAATTTAAAACATATTGAAAATTTTGACAGGCGATATTTTGCGCCTTTCCCCTTAATATTCAGTTTCTATACACTTTCTGACGTTCTCAATGCCAGTCCCGGATTAAGAATCTTGAGGCCCCTAGGCAACCCAAGTTAGGACGCCCCACAAGAAACTTTTATCTTTTCTCTCCAAAACCAGTGGTGTCATCGTGTGGGAACGCGTGGGAACGCCGTTCCCGCACTGGTTTAGAAAAGAAAAAAAAATAATAGAGAATTTAGGTTTTGTAAACAAAAATTAGCAGTGCGTTCCGGCACTGCGTTCCCGCACTACTAATTTTGCCATGACACCACTGTCCAAAACCCTCTGATAGCCCCTCCATCTCCGAGTGGCATCACTTTGATATATTAATATTAGTGAAAATTTTGTAGATTTAAACTTAAAACTTTTGTTTTATTTTGTAAAACGTGTTGCTTAAAGAAATAAAAAAAGAAATAGCCAGGAAACTATTTATATAATTTTGATTAAATTTTGCAATAAAAAATCATTTTAGCTTTTTTTTGTCATAGGTATTCATAAACGAACAATTCATTTTAAAGTAATTCATAATAATTTTTCTAATAATATAAAAAATAAGGTCGTAGAAAAAGCATAGTATTCTACTCACATGTAATGGCTATTACTCACTCTGACGAATAACGACACTCGCCTTCGGCTCGTGTCGCAAACTTCATCATCGTGAGTAATAGCCATCATTACATACTCGTTGAATAATATATACTATTACTTATTACATAACTATGTAATTATAAATCATTTTGGATTAAATGTAGTTTGAGTTTTCAAAGCCTTATAATTAGAGAGCGGAATATATGCAAAGTGCATATAGATGCATATATTGCATATTTTCAGACAACAAACACAACATTGCATATTTAAGCTAAACACGATTTATTTTGCATATTTTAAAAATAAATTATATAAAAGTTTAAAATGTTCCTCTCTTAGTTGGAATTTTATAACTTCGATATGAACGAGCTCGTTATTTATCTATCTATCGCTCATTATTATCTATCTGGACTTTCCCATTACTACCTGAATTTAACAATTATGGGTGTTCCCAGAAAAATATTATTTTATTAGCGTAGCAAGTCGTAGGTACCTACCTTTTTTTTTGTTTTTTTTTGGGAGGTGGGAATCTTCTTAAGACCGTCTGGGAAGGTGTCCCAGGTGTGTCGGATTCAGCCCGTCCTATCTCTATCTTGCCGGGCCGCCTACCGACTAAACCCACCTCCTCTTTCTCCAGCCGGCGGGTCCGGAACCGCTCTTAGCGAGCATATCTGACCCGTCGACCTTACTCATAGCTCCCCTCCGGCACTCCCAGCATGTATCCCACGGATTAGCCGGCCGCCTGGCCGCCTGGCCGCCTGGCCGCCCCCCGCCCCCGCGCGCCTAACCAGACTGATCGCCGCGCGCGGTGTAGTGGGGCAGCCAGGACGCCACCCAAACCAAGATGGAACCAACCAAAGAATGCCAGTTGACAGCTACGAGCAACTCCAATCATTCATGCTTTCATCTATGCACGCCTTCTCATCCACCCATTCAGTCACTCACTCTGATATTAAGATGGGACAGTCTGTGTAGGTCGGATGTAAAAGGTCCTTCCCCACTGACTGCCCCACAACTATACGAACAAATATAACATAAGAAAAAGAAACAAGAATAAAAGAGCTGAGGGAGAAAAAGAGAAAATAAAAGAAAGAGAAACAGAGAATAGAAGGAAAAGATAGAGAACATGAACAGGAAAAAGTAGAAAGTGAAAATAAAAGAACGGTAAGAGTTAAAAATAAAATTAAATAGATTAATTAATAAAATCCGATAAAATAATAATAATAAACAGATAAAATCAGCTAAAAAGTAAAATAGATAAAATTAAATAGGCAGTCAGCGTGGTTAGGGTGTATAGGGTCCTCCCCCGCTGACTACCAACCACAACACAAACGATTTTTTTTGTAAATAAATAATATGATATGTAATATGGGTCATCCCGCCTGTAGTCGTCTCTCTTTTTCTTCTTTGTGCTTCATGGTTTTTGTGACAAAAGCAATGAACAAGTCGAAGTCCCTCTTGCTTCCGATAATTCTATCCATGAGCTCTTGTGGCTCACCTAGAGGAGACCCCAGATCCAGCTGCAGCTCAGTTCTCCCCGCACGATATGCAGGGCACACGAATACGACATGCCGCGCGTCATCCACCACCCCACACTCAGGACATAGATCATCCACCGTTTTCCTTATACGGAAGGTGTAATTCCTGAACGATCCATGTCCCGTCAAGAACTGTGTGAAGTAGTAGTTGACGCGACGATGTCGGCACTCGTACCACTTCACTACATCCGGAATCAGACATCTCGTCCAGGCAGCCTTTCCGACTTCAGTTGCCCATTCCCTCTGCCACATCTCCAAGCTCCTCTTTCTTTCTTGTGTCCCTGAACCAATTGCCCCGTTGCCCCTCTGATGCATTCGGACCCTTTCTCTGGCCAGGATGTGCATCGGCACAGACCCAGCCACCACTTGTAAGGCAATGGTTGAAACGGTTCTGTACGCGCTGCACACCCTGATCAGAGGTTTCCTCTGTGCTCTAAGAAGCATGTCTCTGTATTTGGCCATCTTTAGACCCTCGTGCCACACTGGGACCCCGTATAGTAAGATGGACATGATTGATTGTAACATTACTACTCGTTTTTGTGATCCAGGACCCCCTATATTTGGCATTAATTTGTTTAGTGTGGAGGTCCTTTCTTCCGCCTTCCGACATGCCTCTTCTATGTGTGGTCCGAATTTCATTTTGTCATCAAAAGTTATTCCTAAGTATTTAACTGTTTTCTGGGGTCTTATTACAGAGTCTTTGTACTGGAATAATATATTTTCTCTATATCTCGGTCCCCTCAAGATTATCGCTTCCGTTTTCTCTACTGCTAGTTTTAGATCATTTTCTTCTATCCATTCCGCGGTTCTTTTTATTGCTCGGTTTACTTTTTCTATTATGCCCCAATCATTTTCGACTAGTAAGGCCAGGTCGTCCGCGTATGCAATCGCCCTTACTCCTCTCTCCGTGTTTACTTCTAGTACCCCGTTATATAATATATTCCACAGTGAGGGTCCCAGGACTGACCCCTGGGGTACACCCGCGGTCATTTTCATCTTCTTTTTCTTGGATATACATATGGTTCTTTCAGATAGGTAGTCCTTTATTATGTTGGACACATACTCCGGAGCCCCACTCTCGACTATTCTGTCTATAATGAGGCCCCAGTTTGCCGAGTTGAAAGCGTTTTTAATGTCCAATAGAACAAGGACCACCCACTTTTTTTTGCTTACTCTAGTCGTGTCCCTTAACCAGGCCGCGGCATCGACTGCCGATCGGCCTTTTCTAAATCCATATTGCTGGTTTGATAGCACTCTCTCATCTTCCAACACGCCTTCCAGCCTCTTCTTGATAAGCGCCTCATAGAACTTACCAAGGCAGTCTAGGAGGCATATTGGCCGATAAGAGGATGCCGAATCGGGGGGTTTCCCAGGTTTTAGGAGCAGAACTAGGTTCGCTTCCTTTAGGTCTTTGGGAAACTCTTGTTTCTGCAGTAGGTCGTTGCATATTCTTCTGATCAAACTTGGTTTCTCCGTTGCTACTATCTTGATTGCCTCTGGTGGCAGCCCGTCAGGGCCGGGAGCTTTCCCTGTCTTCATCTCTTGACCAGCGGTTTTTATTTCCTCTTCTGTAAACTCCTCCACCATATTTGGAAGTATTTTTATAAAATTCTGGATGTCTTTAGTTGGAAAGAGGAGTTCAGCCGATTCCATCCGCTGGTCCTCATCCAATTTATATGGGGCGATTATTTTTAGGGCCTTCATGGTTATCTTGTAGGCATCGCCCCATACATCTTCGTCCAACGCTTTTATAAGGGCCTGCCACTTTTCCTTTTTTTCCTGTTTTATTTTTTTATTTAATTCTTTCTTTAATTCCTTGTATATTTCTTTGAGCTCGAGGCTGCCCTGGCTTCTCGTATAATTCCTGCGAGCTCTGAGGCATCTCTCCCGTAGACCTTCAATCTCATCCGTCCACCAATAGGGGGATTTTTTATCATTCTTTTTCTTCACGGTGGCCAACTTTGCTGCATCTTTTAGTGCTCTTTTTAGTTGGCCAAGGTCAGAAATCTCTTCCTCGTTGATCTTTCTGACCTCCGATAGGTACGTGGTTTTGTTAAAATAGATGTCAGTGTGTCCTATCGACCGTCTTATTCCCCCCTTCACCTTAATTTCGTACCTAATGTATCGGTGGTGGGTAAACAGCTGGTCGTCGAGGACATCCCAGTCGTGTATTCTGCGGGATAGCCCTTCACTTGCTAATGTTACATCGATGTGTGTCTGGCTGGCCCCTCTCACAAAAGTTGGTTTGTTGTTGTTCAGAACTTGGAGGCCAGCCTGGGCTATCCATTCATTCCAGAGTTCCCCCTTTTTATCATTTATGGGGGAACCCCACAACCTTGACTTCGCGTTGATGTCCCCGGCAACGACCACGTCTTTTTCGTTTGTAGCGGCACTCATTATTTCGTCTACGATGCTTTGGTATCTCTGCATAGGGATGTTCGGAGATACGTAGCATGCCAGAAGGCTGAAGTCCCTCAGTTTAATGAGGATATGATTTCCGCCCCTGACAATACCCCGCACTCCTAGATCCCTATTTCTAATGAGCACCGCCACATTTTTTCCGTTGTCTTGTACCCATCCACCTTCCGAGGTTATCTTTTTGTTCGGTTCAGGGACGATGAGCAGGTCAGATTCTAGCATGCAGGCTTTTGCGTTGACAAGGTCATGTGCTCTTCGAGCCCTGCCCACATTCACCTGCAATATCCGTATACCAGGTTGATCCTTGAGGTCCGTTTGGTTCAGTTCCCGAGAGTCGCCCCTACATCGGATTCTCCATTTTTAATAAATTTAAAACTATTAAAATTTGATATAAATAAAATGAATAAATAGATAAAAAAGTATAAATAAAATTGACTAATAAATAAATAAAAATATAGATAAAATAGTTAATAATATAAATAAATAAATAAATAAATAAATAAAATATATACCCTAGGTGGGCTGTATATGGGCTCACCTTTGTTTTCCAAAAAATCTGTTGTTTCTTTATTATTCGTTTTCTAAGGGGGGTTCTCCCTCTCCTCTCCTTCCGTAAACTAGGGCTCTGTAGGCTGGACAGGCCATCCTGTCCATCCTGTGCCCCTCCTCCTTGCACACTAAACAAAAGGCTTTGTTTGTGCAATTTACTGCCGTGTGTCCATTTTTCAGGCAGTTGTAACAACAAGCTGCTCTACTTTCTTCTTTGCAGTCATATGTATTATGACCGAACTTAAGACACTTGTAGCACCGTATCGGGTTGTGCCTCTCCATGACTGGGCATATCACCCAACCTACCTTTATCGAGCCGTACTTCCTCAACTCCTCTGCTTTGGAGGGTCGTACGGTTATTGTGGCTACTTGCTCCCCATATTTATTTGTTCTAAGGACTCTTACATCAACTTCCTCCTCTGGGATGCCCGTGTAGCTTCTTATGGATTTTTTAGGCTTTTTTCACTAACCCCCGGATCTAAACGCGTTATCGTGAAATACGTTTCTTTTCTACGTATTGCGGTGTCCATACCAGTCATTTTTTGATCTAACTCCGTTCTTAATTTTTGTGCTGCCCCCCTCCCCTTTAGTTTTACTAGTAAATCTCCTCCGTTTGTTTTCTTTAATTTCTCTACCTGTAGGCCCATTTTCCCTATATCAATTTTTTCTCTCATCTCCGTTAAGACTTCAGTGTACTTCCTCCCTCCCATCTTTATTAGGAGGGCTTCCTCTTGCTCTCCTTTCCTCTCTACACCTATTTCCTTACCTCTTATAATTATTTCCCAGGAAATATCCTCGCTTTGTCCTGCGTACTCGAGTGCTTTTCTTACTGTTTCTTTGTTCAGATCGTTTCCAATTACCACTCGTACGACCGT
Source organism: Diabrotica virgifera virgifera (assembly GCF_917563875.1). Lineage (NCBI taxonomy): Eukaryota > Metazoa > Arthropoda > Insecta > Coleoptera > Chrysomelidae > Diabrotica > Diabrotica virgifera. Next base: position 148,418,574 of record NC_065448.1, on the reverse strand, counting down.
TGGGATTTCGCCTACACGTTTCATTGCTTTTATTGCCTTCTCTGCCATGTCGTATAGGCTTCCTCCCCTCTCTTTCCCTATCCTGGCCACAAAGGTGTACCAGGTTGTCTTTTTGTTATCTCTTTTCTTGGAGGTCTCTAAGTGCTCTATTTCTCCTTCTTCACCTTTTTCTAACATATCTGCTAGGTCCTCCCCTGTCTCCTTTAAAATGTTTTCCACCCCTTTATCTTTAGCGTTTTGTTGGATTATTATCAAGCTTGTTTTCTTTTCAACTGACTCCAGTAGCCCCCCTTGTTCCCATTTTGTTTTCTTAAATACCTTTTCCTCCCATTTACTATCGTATATGCTTAGGAATATTCTTTTCCCTCCCCCCATATGTAGTGCCTTTGTAATTCTTTCTTGTTCTTCTTTCTGTTTTTTTCTTTCAACTTTTAGTTTACATTGTTCACATTTTGTGTCTTCATGGGTTTTGTTGATTTCGTCTATGCTGTCGTCTATTTTATTGTTGGTAGATTTTATAATCCCAAACAGCTTTCTTATTTCAGTATCCATTCCCTCCCCTAGTTTATCGCTTACTTTCTCGAATAGTTCCTGCAATTTTCTATTTATTTTTTCTTTTCTTGTTTCGTTCGGGAATTTTATACTTTCCTCTAGTCTTTCCCTCTTGAGGTCATTTATCCTCTCTATGCTGTCCCCCTTTCTTTTTTTTGTGTTTATACTCCCTCCACCTCTTTCTTCTTCAAGCAAGATGGTGGCTAGCACACTCTGTTGAAGGGCATTTCGCCATCCTTCCTCCATTTCTTCTGCATCCGCCTGCGATTTTTCCTCTCATATATCTTCCTTGTCGTTCTCGCTGTCTTCTAAATCGATTGTCTCCCCGACTAATGTTGACTGCTTTTGGACAGTCGACCTATTCATTCTCCTTCGTTCGTTGTGTGTGCTTAAGAGTTCTTTTTCGAAACTGGTCATTTCTTCTTCTTCATCCTTTCTAAAGTCGTCTAGCGACTGTTCTCCCCCATTCGGTTTTGAATCGTTTTCCTTCTCATTTTCCTGTATGTTTTGCCTGTGTTCGTCATCTTTGTCCCCCATCGGTATTTTTTGTGTTGGTCTATCCATGTAGTTCCCACGAGTCGGGACGTGCTACACGTCCGACGCGGCAGTGCGCCCTTACCGCGTTAAGGCTAGGTTACTTCGGGAGGTCGCCAGGTATCCCGAAGGGATCGTTTGTGATGCTCTAACCCTCGCATCTCTCATATCTTTGGCACGATGCCTTCCACCGTGATAGTGGGGATTATTTTATTGAGGTTTACTCCTCTAGGCTTTTTATCACGGTTGCCTCCGGACGCAGTGGCAGTCTGTATTCGCAGGCTACCTGGAATTTCCGCGAAACTGCTGCATTCCCTGTTACGCGGGATTAGGGTGGGGATTTGTATATATGGGATAAAGGTACTTACGTGGGGTGAGACATTTCGGCTACTCTTTATAGAAAGGTTAGGATCATTCTAAAGCGTCGTTTAAACACAACAATAAGTCACAGCAACTAGTTGTGATGACAAGTTGAAACACTGTTTAGACGCTGCGATTCAATGCGATACCACCTTCAACCCAACTCCAACTTTGATAAGTTGTGCGATGCACCGTTTACACACAATGATAAGTTGCAACAACTCGATTGACCTTGATAAGTTGTTTGATTTATCGCTGTGTTTAAACGACCCTTTAGAATGAAAAAGTGTTTATCGATAGCCGACGAAACGTTTGTTGGAAGTGGCGATTAGACTTAGGAATTAGAGTAGCCGCAGGGAAGTTGGAAGGTATCAGTCAAATTGCTGAAGGCGAAGACGCCGCAACTGTTCGCTTCAATTGCCGCGCCTTTTAGCGTCCAGTGGCGGTGTCCGGCGACCACCCGGTGCACAGACACTGGACGCTGGGACTGTGTTTGGTTTCACTGGTCGTGCTCCCCTCACAAAAATTTAGGGACCAAGACCAGTTACTCGGCCCTCCCACCAACGTCGAGGAAAAAATTACAATCCCGAGGAGAGGTATCTACCTGCTTTTAAGGGTCTAATATTTATTTTGTCAGTTTCATAGAAGAGTGGGTGGGGTCAGTTTCCGGTCAACATTTGTTTAAAGTAAACGTTGTATCGTATTTAGTGTTTTTGAAGTGATTGGTATATATTAAATTTAAATATGTCTACCATTCAAAAAAGTGCTTGGATAAAGTGTTTTCCCGAGTTAAAGCTAAGTGGAGACAAAGTATTTTGCAAGGCCTGTTCCAAAATCGTAAGTTACATTCATTTTTACGTAAATTTTTCTGGAAAGAGTGTCGTTATTCGACAAATTCGCTTTTACTTCTATAAAGACGGACGTAGAGAGAAGCATCAAAATACAAAAATCCATCAAATTGTAGACAATTCCGCTTTTGTTAAAGGCAACTTTTCTGAAGATCTTACGACTTGGCAAATTAGTTTCCTACTGCCTAAATTAAAATATTGTCCTATAACATCAGTAGATGTAGAACGAACTTTTCTGTGTCCAAACAAGTTTTTAGTGATAGAAGGCAAAAGTTGCTAGTTGAAAATTTTGAAAAATATTTGATTATAAATTCATACTATAATTTAGATTCTTAATTTAATTATAATATCAGTTTTTGTGTGTCATTTCATTTGTTTTTATGTGAAAAATAAATATGTATTAAACATAAATGTAGGTTGAATTTTTTAAAAATAAATGTTTATATTTAATATATTGTTTTATTTAGACAAATTTAGAAAAAATACCTGCATATTTGTAGTAAAAGTAATGCATATATATGCGCAAATTTTGGTAATGTTGTGTTGCATATATTCCGCTTTCTACTTATAATTATTATAAAGCAACTTAATTTTGAGTTTCATAGAAACAAAACTAGTTAAAATATCTTCTACTTCCAAATTTTTGAGCACATCATTCTCAATAGCCATAATTGAGGGAAATGCTAGTCTATTTTGTGCTATTGTCTAACGGTGACAGTTTTTAATAATTTTCATTTTTGAAAATGACCGTTCACCTGTTGCATATGTAAAAATGAGCGTAAGATAAATCTTACAAGCTACTAACAAATTTCGAAACTTCGATTCGAATTTGTTCTCATAAAAATAACCCAAAGATACTATGAAGTAGGAATACATTGTTTTCGCTGCAAATCCTGAAGATGGACTATAAAATATTTGAACTGCAGTAGTCCATCTTAAATTTCAGATTCAATATCATCAGGGCCGCGCCGTCCACGTGTGCAATGTGTGCGGCGCACACAGGCGCCAGCAATTAAGGGGTGCCTCTAGAGTTTTCACAAAAATTTTAGGCGGATCAAAATAACGCTTACCCATTTTTTTTCAGCTTCTACCAAACGTTTTGATATAAAACAACACTTTGCAAGTCTGGCTTTAAAGCATTTATCTAATGCACGCTGGTCTAGCAGAATTGATGCTTTAAGCCATTATACCAAATTTTGTCACAAAGGTATTATACTTTATGTGATATTACGCATTAGGATAACGATTGTGATTGAAATTGTCAAGCTAGATGTTTAGGAGATAAAATATCAACATTTACATTCATATGCTCAGTTGTTCAGTCTACACTACATACCTATGGTTATAAAGTTCTGATAAAAGTTAACTTCGTTAACAAAATATTTCAATCAAAAACAATGAATATTATGCAGGTGGCTTTAAATACTTTACAAGAGATAAAACAATTGTTGCTCGAGTTTCGGACATATATCAAATTTAATGATGTTATTACTACAGCAAATGAAACTGCAGAGAAATTGGATGTGGAGACCAGTTATTAACCAGCGACACAGTTACAGAATACAGCCTTGCCTCACTCCACGCATGATGTTCACGTATTCGGTGTGTTCACCTTCAACTCTGAGGATTGCAGTCTGATTGCAGTAAATGGTAGAAGGCGCGAAAAGTGATTTTTTTCTGAAATAGATATTAGTCCAGGAACCAAAGCTTTTCACCTCGCAATTTTTACAGAATGGATCAATTTGCTTGAAAATTTGAGAATAAGTAGTGGATAGTCCATGGATCAAAATCTATATGATGCGGACAGGCATCCTATACATTTTTTTGATAAAATTAATAGTTTTTGATTTATTCGCTATCGAAAGTGTTAGTTTTATAAAAAATCAGTGTTTTTCGATGGTATACTCATTTACGATTCACTCAATTTTTGCCGTAAAACAAATTTTATCAAACCAAGTTCTTGGGAACTAAATTACCTACAATTTCATATTTAAACATTTTTTCGTATCTCTGGTGCTAATCTTTCTATTCTGAAGAAAATGGCATTTTTTACCAAATTGCAAACATTCGTTATTCACTTTAAACTTCAGTTTTTTAAAAACTAATAATTCTAAGCCAGTCAAACATCTAGAATCTATTAATAATACATAAATAAAGAAGAATAAATAAGTCCAATGACTAAAAACACCGATAACTTACATTATTATGCTTCCAATTGGATTTCTCATTGTTTTTTCAAAAAAATATATTGATTTTTTAACCGTAACTTTTTTATTTTTTATCATAGAAAGTTCGTTAAAAAATAATTTTTTAGGTTTTTACAAGATCTATAAGGCTATTAATATTAAATCCTTTTAAAATTCTCAGTCACAAAAAGAGGATGCATTGAAAGGGTTGGTAAAGGTGGTTTTTGCATGATATTATAAGTTTTAATTGTCAACAGCTGACTCAATTTTTGCCGCAAAAACAATTTTTGCAAACCACATTCTTATGAATTAAATAAGCTAAAATTTCATATTAAATATTTTTTCGTAACTCTGATGCTAATCTTTCAATTTTGAAGAAAAAGGCATTTTTTACCAAACTACAAAAACTCGTTATTCGCTTTTAACTCCATTTTTTTAAAAACTAATTATTCTAAGCCGATCAAACTTCTAGAACCTATTAACAATACATAAATCAAGAAAACTACATCAGGTCAATGACAAATTTTAATTAGGGTGGTGATTAGGGGGTTGTTTACGAGTTTACGATCACTTTTTTGCTGAAAAAAATAGGGACTGACATTCTTTTCATTATAAGTCACTTAATTTTTTTAGCTAGAGACTTTTTTTATTGCTGTAGATACATATTTTTAAATACTTTAAATTAGTTTCAACAAGTTATCCTCGAAAAATGCATAGTATTCCCGTCCGAATATTTACAAATGCTCCTATACTACGGCACCAGAGTGCCGAAATCGGTTAGCCTTTGAAATACACTATTACGCTACAAACCCTCAGTGATTTCGGCACCTATTAAATTATAATACTTCTATTAAATTTTTAGGTCTGGATCCCGCGTATGAAAAAAAAGTTGATTAATAGCAAGCTGAAAATTTGTTAATAGCTTAAGGGTGTCTAGTTGGATAAACTTTGATATGTGGGAACACTGGAACAGGGCAGTTTTAATTGTGGGACAGGTTAAAAATTTTGAACGATCACACCACGAAAACGGCACATTTATTTTGTCCGACAGAACAGACTTAAACTCTTCGAACAGAGATTAAACACTCATGCAAAAATCAGACTGCTATTTATCACCAAATGGGCGTTTTAATGAGTGGAACATGTAGAATATGTCAAATGACAGGAATTATGACAGGTGATAAATAGCAGTCTGATTTTTGCATGAGAGTTTAATCTCTGTTCGGAGAGTTTAAGTCTGTTCTGTCGGACAAAATAAATGTGCCGTTTTCGTGGTGTGACCGTTCCAACTTTTTAACCTGTTCCACAATTAAAACTGACCCTGTTCCAGTGTTCCCATATATCAAAGTTTATCCGACTAGACACCCTTAAGCTATTAACAAATTTTCAGCTTGCTATTAATCAACTTTTTTTTCATACGCGGGATCCAGGCCTATTTGGTGTCTAAGTTTTTATTGCAATTAATATTATTGTAAGTATTGTATATTTATATTTCAATTTATTGCTTGAAAAATAGGAATAGAAATGTCTTTTCTTTTCTGACAAATGTCTTTGGCAGAGACAATTAGCCAGACTTGTTTGTGATTGATTGCAGATTCATAGTCATAAATTTCTTATTTCATAACATAACTGCTAATATTATTTTTATAGATACATAGGTACATTTTGTGGCTTTACTTTTATTTTTTTATAGAAATGTCTAAACTGCAATAAACCTAGCATATTTAAGAATGTATTTTTTGACCCTAACCCGAGAAACAAATAAAACAAAAATTATAAAAAAAGCCATTGAATAAAAAAGAAATAAATAATTTTTATTTTTATTTATTTATAGGTACATATACAGTGCTAGTCAAAAGTCCGTACCCCCCTCGTATCTTTTGAACGGTAATACCTATAATAGTGAAATTTGAAGGGAGGAAATAAACGGACGTAAGCTTCTTAACTAGTTATGACAGGTGACGTAATAGTGACAGATGACGTTACAGAGCCACTGTGAACGATAATTTTAAATAGGACCTTATGGCAAGTGATACCTCGTTTGAAAGGTATTTAAAATACCTATTCAGTCATACTAATTTTTTTGGGTTTAAGTTGATTTTGATTTTGGTGAATAAATTAAATACATTATAATATTGTAGTTTCGAATTTAATTAATAAAAATTCAAATGTCCGCCTATGGATTTTTATCAAAAAAGTTGACGTTTTTTAATTCTCTAGTAGTTTTTACGTCAACGTCAACCTGTTTGACAAGTAATCATAGGCGGAATTTTGAATTTTTATTAATTAAATGCGAAACTACAATTTTATATTTATTTCATTTATTCATCAAAATTAGCTTAAACTCAAACAAAATTAGTATAACTGAATAGGTATTTTCAATACCTTTCAAACGAGGTATCACATGTCATAAGGTCCCATTTAAAAATATCGGTCACAGTGGCTCTGTAACGTCATTTGTCACTATTACGTCACCTGTCATGACCAGTTAAGAAGCTTTCGTCCGTTTATTTCCTTCCTCCAAATTTCACTAGTATAGGTGTAACCGTTCAAAAGATACGAGGGGGGGTACGGACTTTTGACTAGCACTGTATAATTACTCGTACACAGTGCGTCCATAAAGTATCGCAAAAATTCATTATTAACTAAATAAACAACATTATTAGAAATTACCGAAACAGGTCGACTTTTAATTTTAATTTATGATATTTGGCATATATATCATACTAGTGACGTCATCCGTCTGGACGTGATGACGTAATCGATGATTTTTTAAAGGAGAATAGGGGTCGTGTGCTAGCTCATTTCAAAGGCAATTCAATTCTCTATTCAATAATATAAACATTAACATAATTTTTTATACAGGGTGTTCTATTTTTTTATATTAAATTAATTGACACAAAAAGACGAATGTGCGTAATTTATTTAATTAAAAATACATTTTACTGCTGTCATAAAAAGGAAATAAATTTTTTTATTTGACAAATAAACATTGCCTTTCGCTTAAATTAAATGTTCAAATTGTCAAGAGGCAGGTGGGTGGCAGCTTAAACATTAAAATTAAGCAAAAAGTAATGTTTATATTTGAAATAAACATTTTATTTCTGTTTTCTGATAGCAGTAAAATGTATTTTGAATTAAATAAACTACGCAAAGTCTTCTTTTTGTGTCAATCAATTTAATTAAAAAATTGTTTTTGAATACCCTGTATAAATAATTATGTTAACGTTTATATATTACTGAATAGAGTATTGAATTGCCTTTCAAATGAGTTATCACACGATCTATATTCTTATTGAAACAATCATCGATTACGTCATCACGTCCAGACGGATGACGTCACTAGTATGATATATGTGCCAAAAAATCATAAATTTAAATCAAAAATCGACCTGTTTTGGTAATTTCTAAGGATGTTGTTTATTTAGTTAATAATGAATTTATGCGTTACTTTATGGACGCACTGTATACGAGTAATTATATCTGTACTTATAAATAAATAAAAATAAAAAATATTTATTTGTTTTTTATCCATTTGCGTTTTCTTTTTTAATTTTTGTTTTATTTGTTTCTCGGGTTAGGGTCAAAAAACACATTCTTAAGTATGCTAGGTTTATTGCAATTTCGACATTTCTATTTGAATACAATAAATTGAAATACACAATACTTACAATAATATTAATTGCAATAAAAACTTAGGCACCATAATTTAATATATGTCTTATAATTTAATAGGTGCCTAAATCAATGAGCGTTTGTAGCTTAATAGTGTATTTCAAAGGCTAATCGATTTCGGCACTCTGGTGCCGTAGTATAGGAGTATTTGTAAATAATATGCTTCCCGGCCTTTGACTTTGAAACTACAATATTTAGCATTTGACGAAGAAGAGCCAACATATGTATAATAAAGTATAGCTCGATTACTATTGGTCTTAATGAAAATAGAAAAAAACGGTTTTGTTTATTTTTTCAAAAGGTACATTTTTGTTAAGTAAAGTTGTTTTGATAAAACGAAAACTTTTTGAGTTATTAGCAGAAAACTGATTAAAAACATTGATTTCTTCGATATAAAACTAACACTTTCGATAGCGAATAAATCGAAAATTATTAATTTTATCAAAAAAATGTATAGAACGTTTTTTGCTTACAATGAATGTTTTTACCAACTCTTGCGGTCAAAATATAATAAAAATTTCCACCCCCGAGATGGGGTTGTAACCACCCCCAAGATAAAAGCGCCTTTTGGCATGATATAGATTATGATCCTTGGACAATCCACTACTTATTCTCAAATTTTCAAGCAAATCGATCCATTCTGTAAAAATTGCGAGGTTTTGTCCTATTTTAAGCTTCATCACTTGGACTATATTTATTTCAAGTTTACCTGTATCTTTAGTTATTTATGTTACGCCAAAGATTTATTTTTGAAGTTATACTTCTTTAGGCGCGATTGAGAATAAAATTTCATAATACTGCTCGCATGCGCACACAGACAGTATGGCGTTTAGTTGCTAAATATTTCTAATTAGTTATGTATAAATATATCAGTGCAAGAAAAGGTGTGAAAAGAATATATTAGTGTTATTAGTAAATATATTTATTATAATTTTTGTGTCTTTGGATTTGTCTTCCTCATTAGTAAGATGAGTATTATTAAAGCATTGTATTGTATATTTATTATATACATCACCTTGTCTGTTTGTTACCGTGAATTGTCATTAGGTACGTTCGAACCGATACAGACAGAGTCGTCGTAGCGTATTTGGTATAGCATTCGGCCAGAGATCGAGAGGTCTTGAGTTCGAATCCAGTGCAATCCTATACTTTTTTTTTTATTTTTTTGAAAGCGGTAAGCACAAAATTAGTTTGGTGTTTAAAAAAAATTAAAAAAAAACTGTTTAAAGTATATTTATTTTTAAGAAATCATATAATAGAAGTATAACTTCTTACGTGCGTACAAAGTACACACACATTCTTTTTTTTTACTTAATTATTTTAACTTAGTTTATTTTCCTGTTGCATATATGAGAATTTTTAGTTATTTCGATATTTTTGTTTAGTTACAATAAATAATTGTTCATTTTAACGGGACGATTTTAACGAGACGATTAAAAAAAATGCGTATTTTTGGGCACCATTAAATGTTTTGCACACAGGCGCTAACACGTGCTGGCGCGGCACTGAATATCATCAGTATAGTTTTCATGTAGTTTTGAAGCACACTCCTTTGTTTGAGTACCGCTCAGTTTTGGAAAAACACACAAAATATCAAATACTGAGTTATTGTTCGTCCGCTATAACTTTTCCCATGCGTCACGATTCATTTTCAAACAAATTAAGTCAAAACATAAAGTGAAACGAACGTCGATGTGTATATGTCGTAGGCAAGTATGAAATGCAGGTATAGGCTATTGATTATATTCAAAATAAGATAGCTAAAAGGAACTACAACGTTAACGGGGTTTTATTATTTCATATGATCAATGGACATCTATATATGAAAAAACCGCGGAGTGCTACCATTTAAAGGGGTGCGTTTTTGAGAAATGGGTGAATTAGTCCCTGGGCACAGGTTACATTAGGGTGAGTTCTATGCACTTTTGGTACAAACATATCTACATAAAAATTGTTCCTGGTTAAATATCCTATCTAAATATCACTTTTTAAAGTCAATGGTACTTTTTTTTTACAAAGATATGTTCAAAAGAAAAAGCACAAAGATACCCAAAAGAAAGGAATTTTGTTTTTTGTCCCATAACTTTTGTCCACGAGGATATAGGTATAGACATTGCTTTATAGAAAAAAAACCTGCATATCTCTTCTTTAAAATGTTGTTTAGTAGAGGTAATTAGGATATATAGTTTTCGAAATATGATTTTTCAAATTTCGCCACTCACAGCAATTTTGGGCAATTTTTCTTGTTATTTTGCAAATATTGTTCTGTAACTTTTTTCTACGTTACTTTAGGTGTATACAATGGTACATGCAATAGGAATAGAAATGAATTGTCTTTAAAATGGTCTACTTTATAACGTTTTACGATTTTTTTTAAAGAGATTATGGTTTTTCAAGATTTTATACTCTTAACGATTTTTTATAATTTAATATAAAAATAAAATAATATTATTATATAATACATATATTATATTATAATATTATATTATATATAGTATATATAATAAAATATAATATTATATATTATATTTTATAAAATACCTAATATAAAAAAAATATTATTTTTTACATTTTTTACAATTATTTTTGAAATTTCTCATTATACCTTTTTTTCTTCTAGATTTAGGTATATATTATATTATATAATAAAAAAGCTTATTTTGTTTACTTTAAAATGGTGTATTACAAAAAATTCTAGGATTATTTTTTAATAAGATATTATTTTTCAAAATGTAATAAGTACTTGCAACGATTTTTGATTTTAGGATTATTTTTTTAATTTCTCATTATAACTTTTTTTTTCTTGTACATGAATATACTATATATTGCTCAATAAAGAGGGCTTACTTTCTGTTCTTTAAAATGGTGTATAATCTATATTTAAATAATGGAAACCGAGTTATTCTTTGATATTCTTTTACCTGTATTATTTAAAATTATTTCTCTTACAAAAATTACATAAACATTAGTCTTAGAAAATATCACTCTAGTTAAAATTATTTAAACGTTGACATGTAAAAAAATTTTAAAATCAAAATACATCTCTTCGTTAGCATTAGCTTCAATATCTTCCTTTGACACCTCAGTTATCTTAGAGTTCCCAAAATTAATACCCATTCATATGCACCCTTTGCAGAATATTGAACAACTAATTCCTATCTTCCTACAACCGCAGTTTTTTGTACATCCTTTGGTACATTTACATGCTATTTTTTCAAGCAAAGTAAATATTGGAATTAATCCATATTTTGAAGTTTGCCCGGCCGAGTCAAGTGGATCGAAAGTATTACCTATAAAAATAAGATTCAATCATAACACACAATCACATAAAAAAGTTACAATGAGAGATTTAAAAAATAATCCTAAAATCAAAAATCGTTGCAAGTACTTATTACATTTTGAAAAAGCATACCTTATTCAAAAATAATCCTAGAATTTTTTATAATACACCATTTTAAAGTAAACAGAATAAGCTTTCTTTTTTATTATATAATATATACCTAAATATAGAAAAAAAAGTTATAATGGGAAAAAAAAAACGTAAAAAATATAAAAACTCGTTAAAAGTATAAAATCTTGAAAAAGATAACCTCTTTAAAAGAAGTCGTACAACATTATACAGTAGAACATTTTAAAGGTAATTGATTTCTATTCCTCTTACATGTACCATTGCATATGCCTAAAGTTACGTAGAAAAAAGTTACAGAACAATATTTGCGAAATAACGAGGAAAATTGCCCAAAAATTGCTGTGAGTGGCGAACTTTGAAAAATCATATTTCGAAAATTGTAAATCCTAATGACCTCTACCAAACAACATTTTAAAGAGAAAATGTGTAAGTTTTTTTTCTGTGAAGCAATGTCTATACCTATATCCCCGTGGACAAGAGTTATGGGACAAAAAACAAAATTTCTTTCTTTTGGGTTTTTTTGTGCTTTTTCTTTTAAATATATTTTTGTAAAAAAAAGTATTATTGACTTTAAAAAGTGATATTTAGATAGGAAATTTAACCAGGAACAATTTTTATGTATACTTGTTTGTACCAAAAGTGCATAGAACTCACCCTAATATAACCTGTGCCCAGGGACTAATTCACCCATTTCTCAAAAACGCACCCCTTTAAATGGTAGCACTCCGCGGTTTTTTCATATATAGAGATTCATTGACCATATGAAATAATAAAACCCTGTTAACGTTGTAGTTCCTTTCTATAGTACATAATCAATAGCCTAGTATTCTTGCAAAAGCCTAGTCATTTTCGCAATGACTAGGTAGTTTGTATAACGTTTTCATTTTTACAAAATGACTTCACACTTTTAGGCATTTGCAAAACCACCGGCAACATGAACGTTTTTACAATATAATTCTGTCAAACGGTAATTTTATTTTGAAAATAACATTATAAATAAATATCAAAAATAAACAACATAACCTAAACTTATATATGAGCTGTGCTTATGCAACACTGTTTCAAAATTAAATTATCCTTTCCGGCAGTTTTGCAAATGCCTAAAAGTGTGTGAAGCCATTTCGTAAAAATGAAAACATATAAACTGTCTAGTCATTATGAAAATGACTAGGCTTTTGCAAGAATGCCTGCATTTCATACTTGCCTACGACATATATACATTTTATGTACTGTATACTATATACTACACACCTCGCGTACGTTTCACTTTATGTTTTGACTTAATTTGTTTGAAATTTTTTTGCTCAATTAGAAATCCAATGAAATCAATTAATTTGTGGTCATCTGATTGAATACAACCAATAAAACCAACATTATACTGAAAACAGATCCCATGGGCTGTTTTCACTCAATCATGTAGCTATGGATACCTACATTTCGTTTCATTTCGATTTTGACATTTCAAATATTCAATATTTCAAAATGTCACGATTTGGTTGTAATACTGATGAGAATATTAATGAAATTATCGAATCAAATATACCAAAGAATACTGTTTACAGTAAAAAATTTGTATGGAAAGCGTTTATGGACTTTTGCAATGATAGAAAATATGAATTAGATGGAAATCGGACGGTGGAAGAATTGTTAATTGCACATTTAAATAAATTGTTTCTGCTCTGTATTTTTTTTTTCATAACCAGCAAAAAATTTTCTATCCGAATAACCCTCGAACATTGATAAATGCTCAAAAATTTTTTAACAACTTTCTCAAGCTTGTTGCTTACAGGCAACAGACCTCCGCCTACGGCGTCGGTCTGTTTCCAAGCAACAAGCTTTCGAAATCTGTTATAAAATTTTTTCGAACAGTTATCAATGTCCTTGGGTTATTACTACTGAAAATGAATCGTGACGCATGGGAAAAGTTATAGCGGACGAACAATACTGACTCGTACGCTGTCAACTTGATGACTGAGCTCAATATCTAATTAACTTATCCGAAATTGGTAGATTCGTTTCAACCTTTAAGTTTTCGCCACCCTGTAGAAAAACTTCATTGGAATTAGCATCATCAAAATGTAGTTTTCTTGCTCGCGTTTGTTTACTCTCGTCGGTATATTCAGAGTACTGTATAGATCGCAGACCTTCTGCTCGTAGTAAGCAAAATTATCTCTTTGGATTTTAAGAACTCCAAAAGAAATTTTAGAAGCCAAACTGCAGTTTCAAGTTCAATTTCTTCTATCTGTAATGATTTACTGACAGCGTTGATGAGTTTTAAAATTGTTGCCCAAAACTCATCCATTATGAATGTTTCTGTTTTCACATTTCTTGACTGTTTCAGCTTTCTGATTAGGGTCTTCAGCAAGAGTATGAAGAGCAGATTTGAAGGCGTTGTAACCTTTAGACAAAGCTCTTATTGCATCAGCCCTTGCAGTCCATCTAGTGCTGCTGGTTCTTTTAAGGACAAGGTTTAGATCGTGGTGAATGGGATCGCTTCGTTGAGTTTCATTTAAGCGTTGTACAAACGGATCCAACGCAACTTTTAGCAGCACTTACTCCGACTAAAGCGAGTGTGCGGCACAAAAAATGTAAATTGCTTTTAAATAAAAGTTTGTTAATCTTAGATAAATGAGCCTGGCGACCATTGTATTTGCCTGGCATGTAGCGAAAGGCATGGGTAATGAAGGAGAGGGTAGCGAGGGGGCACTGACTTATTTGTTGCTCTTGCTCTTTCTACTTTTCTAAGAAATCGTGCAGACTGATAGGCAGTACTGTTCCTTCTACCAAACGGCATTCATTAGCGACTTATTCTCACAACATAGGCTTTCTATTTGAACAAAAGTATGCATTGTAATGTAGTTTTATACACCCACTATCAATTTTATGGTATTACGCGATATCTGAATTTTTCAACATAATATGATTTATAATTTTTATTTAAATCTAATTATTATTTTTTCGTTTTGGGCCCTGCGAGGCCCCTAGGTCACTGCCTACTTTGCCTATTAGTTAATCCGGCACTGTCAACGCCACTAGACACAAAAACACACATTGCAACAAGTAAAGGGTCCAGGACTGTAATAGCTCAATGTTTCTGTGTATCTAGTAGGGTGGCGGTAAATGTATACATACATATATAGGGGAGTCAATATAGGACGAAAACATGCATTGTTTCGGAAAAATTCAAAAAAACTTATATTTTTCTAAAACTGTTTTTTTTTTATATACATGTTAAAGTAAAACGTTCTACTCACAGATTTATCCGCTAATTGTTTATTAATTGTTTAAACAATAACACTTTTTTGCATAAATAATTTTAAAAATTTCGTTGAATTCATCATTTTACTTTGATCAAATATGTTTCTATTTTGTTGTTGATTATGCTGAATCTGATCTCTACCTGATCCAAAATCTAAGATGCAACCATCAGATATCAAACTTTTTCAATTTTATACGAGGTATGTAAAAAATATGAATTTTGCTTAACAGTTAAGTGTCTTTATAGTTCACAATATTCTAATTAGAAGGATGTAATTGAAGATTGAAACATAGTTTTTAATTCCAAACAACTTTTTTTAATAACAATTTTCGATATTGTGAAATATAAAGGTACTTTACACTCTTGAGCAAATTCATTATTATTGACATAGGGTAAGTCGGGGATAGATGGACCACCGGTATAGACGGACGGGTCGAATATTTCGATGGCCTTCCACAACAGAACTGCAGTCGGTTGTCGGTATGTGTGGTGGTTGCTGTTGAGTAGACGGAACACTGCTTAGTCTTTCCCATTATTTTCACGCGTATTTTAGAAAAAAACTTCATTTGTTTATTTTCGTGAGTTGAAAATTTTTTTATACTCGACTTCTTTGTTATGTGGCTACAGGGCCCCCGCTACCATATGTGCAAAGTGTGCAATGCACACGGGCTCCATCCTTTAGGAAAACCCGGGGTCAAAAATTGCAAAAAACAAAGAAATAGAAAAACAAAAATTAATTTTAAAATAAAAGTTGAGAAATTAAATACCTAGGATTGGATATAAATACACACGAAATTTTATTAGTATATCATCGCCGATTCCCATTTGCGAGAACATGTCAGAAGGCAGGCATTTTAATTTATTTTGTTATGCTTTTATTCTGTTTGTTTCATTTTGATATTTTAGCCTACTAATAATAGTCCATTTACTCACGGTTTTTGTTGTAAATTTTCAAGAACCGCATATATTGACATAAAATTTGTCATAAGTACACATAGCTAACAAGATAAGAAGTGATACCTACTGTGCCGATGGGGTACTCTCGGGGGTGAGAAAACATTCGTTCAAAATAAGTCAGGAATTGGATAAACTGACTATTCTAAGCAACTTTTGTTGTATAGAGATTTTCACTAAGTCAATTCTTTTCGAGTTATTTGCGAGTGAGTATGTTCATTTTTCAACAAAAACCCCGTTTTTAGACGGTTTTTCGCAAATAAAAAATAATTATTTTATCGAAAAAATACTCTTAGCAAAAATATAGCTTACAAGAAAGTGAAAAAAATAATTTATATGAAGTCTGCAAAACCCAGTAGAAGCAGCGTTGTAGCTAATGAAAAGTAGGTTCTTATTCGTCAAATTCCAAATCGAATATTTCAACGTGAAATAACCAAAAAATTAAGCACTTTTCGGGGAAAACTCATTACAACTTCTTTAAAATGTTTAAGAAAAACTTTATTTATATGATCTGTAAGTTTCATCGGTTTAAAGTGCTCATTTTTGAAAAAATTTGGTTTTAAAAATCTCAAGCAGTAAAAAAATGTAGATTTTGCTTTTCTAAATATTTTGGATGTTTTGTTTTCCTGTAAGACAAAAATTGGAAGATACGGCTGTTCAAATTTTACATACACTCATGATTAGTGACTCGTTCAGCCCTTTCGCCATTTAACTACATTCTTTTCAAAAATAAGCACTTTGAACCGATGAAACTTCAGATCATATAAACAATACATAAGTAAAGTAACTTGTGGTGAAGCGGTAACGATTAATTTCATTTGGGATGCTAATTAGGGGGTGGTTTTCATGACTTTTTTACCAAAAAAAGGGACCAACATTATTTTTAACTTACTTACTTTTGATGTTAAAAAAATATAGCTTCTTTTAAACACTTTAAAGTTGTAATGAGTTTTCCCTGATAAGTGCTTGATTTTTTGGTTTATTCACGTTGAGATATTTGATTTGTAATTTGACGAATAAGAACCTCCTTTTCATCAGCTACAACCCTGCTTCTACTGGGTCTGCAGACTTCATATATAGTTACTTACACCATTTTTTCCCCTTTGTTTAAGCTATATTTTTTTTTGATAAAATACTAACTTTTTGATTTGCAAAAATCCGTCTAAAAACTTATTTTTTTTTGTTGAAAAATGAACATAAATTGACTCACAAATAACTTGAAAACTATTGAAAAGTATACAGAGAAAAATCTTTATAGAAGAAAAGTTATTTAAAATTAGTCATTTTATCCAATTCCGTACTTTTTTGAACTTATGTTTTTTCACCCCCGAGAAGGGGTGAAACTCACATTCTAGTTCAGTTTCCTGGTTTATTTCAAGCACCTAACCTACCTTCAAAAAATAAATAAAAAACATGATCCAAAATGCCTTAAGGGGCGCCAAAATCCTTTTTTGCACACAGGCGCCAGTACCCCTTACGGGGGCCCTGTGTGGCTAAGTTAGTTTAAATGATTTCGATGTGAGATCAATGCTATAACTTCATTGTACACTTAGGTATGATCTTAACCTAAAACAGCGTGCCGTTGTTTGTTTGAAGGGGGGGGGGGCGGAAGGCTGGTCCATCTATCCCTGACAATTGGGATAGACGGACTAGGGAAATTTGGGATAGTTGGACCACTTATAAAACCTGGGATAGTTAGACCATATCTTCTATTAGGGCTTAACTATATCTTTAAATTAAATATTAGTTATAAAAAACCTATTTCAGCAGATGCAAAGTCGTATTCTGATAAGTTGTTTTGTTTTGTTATAGAAAAATGCCTACTTTTTATCAAAAAAAGGCACGTCTTGGAGTGGAGAATGGTCTGAAGAGGCATATCTGAAAATGTAGCTCCCTCAAAGTTATTGGACAAAATACATCCAGTGCCCTGTGTCAATAAAGTTCAAACTTTGAAATTACTGGTCCAACTACCCCTATATTGTGGTCCATCTAACCTGGAGGTTACGGGTTTGATGGACCACTTGTCATTTTAAAAAAAATGTTTCAAATTGAATAAATAGTATATATAAATGCAGTATTTCAATGAATAATGAAAGTTTATTATAACAAAACATCAGAGTTGTTATTTCATAAGAATTGGGCCAACAATCACTGAGTAAAGTCAAAATGAAAAAAGGTGGTCCATCTAACCCGGAATTACCCTACCTCGTATATAAAATTAATAAAATTTGATATTAATTTGATGGTGGCATCTTAGATACAATAGGTACGATGCACGTGATGTATGATGTACATTTTATAAAGAATAACTTTTTTTCGTAAAACTGATACCGAATAAAAAAGTTATCAGTAGGTTTTTATGCCCAGTTGCACCAACAGATCTTAAGCTTAAGTCGGGAATATCATAAGAATTAATATAATATAATTGTAATATAATTGTAATATATTACAGCAGTGAAGTATGGCAAATAAAAGAAAGATATAAGAGAAAACTTGAAGCAACAGAAATGGATTTCTGGAGGCGCTCAGCAGGAAAATCAAGATTAGAAAGGGTAACCAACAACAGAATTAGGGAAATAATGAATGTGAAACACACAATAGTAGATGACATTAGTACCAAACAGCTTAGATGGTATGGACACGTACAAAGAATGTCCGAAGAACGACTCCCGAAACAAATCCTAACGTGGACCCCTCATGGTAGACGAAAAAGAGGAAGACCCCGCCTGAGTTGGAGAGAAGGCATAAATCGAGAAATGAGAGAAAGAGAATTGGATGAAGACCTTTGGATGGACCGAAGTGAATGGCGACTAGGCATCGGAAGACGTAGGAGAACGTTTTAAAACCGATATATATATATATATATATATATATATATATATATATATATATATATATATATATATATATATATATATATATATATATATAATTGTAATATATTATAACAAGGATACCGTAATTCCATAATAGATATAATTGATAATAAGGTAAGACTCTAAAATTATGGTGCAACGTAAGTAATACTCAAGGAGGCCCTATCTATAAGTAGAGCTTAGCTAAGCTGTAGCTTAAGATCTGTTGGTGCAACCAGGCATATACATACTGTACAAGAGCTAAAAAGATTTTTTTAACATTTATTATTTTTTAAGCTTGTTATTAAATGTATTTGAGGTAAGTTGTACAGAAAAAAGTTTTGATGACTGTAAAAACATTTTTTGAACTGATATTTTTCGGTTTTTGTATTACATATTTTGTATCTTTCTTAAGGTACTAGTACATTTTAGAAGACCAAAAATAAGCATTTTTTCAAGAATTTTTTCTTAGAACCTTTATTAAAAATGAACTTAAAACTTTTTACATATTAATACATAACCCTTAAAGCTACAAAAAATATATATTTTTTCATGTATGCACGTTCACTAATATTATTGTAGAGGGCGCCAAAGTAGAGGTCTCGAAAAAAGGTAGTTCCGATGGCGGACAGTTAATCTCAGGATTGGAATCTCTAAAATAAAAAAAATCGTACGGCATTTGAAAAAGCAGGGTTTCTTACGTGACAATTTACCACCGTTAGTAGAAAATTCCGCAAAAAAAATTTTTACATCTCACACATCTTATGGAAAATATAATGTCACTCAAATTCAATAAAATTTATACGAATAGATGCGTTTTAAATTAACGGTCAAATCTTATCATTGCGCTAACTCTATATTTTCAATAATAAGAGCAGAAATTGATATAAATAAATCTGAAATCAAATGGGTACGTACATAAGTTAGAGAGAGAAAAAATATTTTAAAATACCCAAATTGTCGGTATCCATAAATCAGCGGATTGATAAGATTTGGCCGTTAATTTAAAACGAATCTATTCGTATAAATTTTATTGAATTTGAGTGACATTATATTTTCCATAAGATGTGTGCGATGTCCTTTGTAATATATCTATTCAAACTTGTGTAATACACTCTTAGGGCCGGTTGCTCGAACGCTAATCAACAATGATCACTATCAAATATTTAATAACTGTCACCAACTGTCAATGTCAACTTTGGTTGGGTTGCTGAAAATATAATTGATTATAATTATGAGATTAGTTAATCAATTAACATAGCAATTATTAACATAATTGATTAACTAGTTTCATAATTGCAATCAATAATTATGTTTTCAGCAACCTAATCAAAGTTGACATTGACAGTTATGACAGTAATTAAATATTTGATAATGATCATTATTTTTGATTAGCGTTCGAACAACCGGCCCTTAAAGTAGTAGTAATTCTGTAAAACTACGAAGTTTTCAAAAATTACATTTTTGAGACGTCGCGTATCATTTGAATTAAACTTTTGAGATTTTTTTGAATGAAACATCACTTAGTAAGATGTTTGAAAGGTAAGTTGTGCAAATTTGAGAGTTATATAAGTAAAATTGTGTTACACATTTTTAAATCATTTTTAAGCACAATTCATGTAATTCTCACTTTCCGCCCACACTTTATGCCCATATATTTTATTTCTTTTTATTATAACTATAAGATAGCTTTATTGTTCTTCTTTCATTTCCAATTTGTGAAATTTAGTTTGATCAATTATTTAAAGAGTTATATTAAAATAACTCAACCGTGCGCTTCGCCAAACGCTACTATACAGTGCGCCAATGTTTGTGAGAAGGGTGACTTTAGCGTTATAAATAAAAAATTATAAAAGCTATTGATTTAATTTTAGAAAAATCTTTATATAAGTTTTTTTTGTGTAAATATTGTGTATTAATACAACGTAGTAAGAAATAATCGAGTACAATCCAGAATTGTTGTTTACATGCACTGCATGACTTATTTGAATTTAGGTAACTGTTACTGCACTAATGACAGAAATAAGTTGTATTAAAAAGGGGTTCATTTAAGTGAAAAAGATCGTATTGAAATATTAATGATAATCGGTTATGGTAATCGTGTTAAAACTCATGAAGGGGTGTGTAATATTTTTACTGTTTTGCATCCTGAAAGAAATCCTATATACTCTGGGCTAATTAGCAAAATACAAGGAACAGTTATTTACCAGCAATTTTATTGCTGGAATCGAATCTTATTATTGTATGTATTAATAATATAGATATGCAAAGTCGGCAGATAGTGTGCTACTTTTTTTATAAACAAAATGGCGCCCGAAAATCGTGTTTTTTCAATTTTTGCTCTATAACTCCAAAGATTTTAACTTTAGACCAAAAACACCCAAATAAAAATTCACCGAAATTAAATTCTGCATAGACACGTGTTTTTTCCGACTTACTTCGACGAAAACTTTCCCCGGAAAAAGCGGGTTTTTCCAACAAAATCTTTAATTTTCAACTAAACTTTTAGATAAGTAGTTGTTAATCAATAATTAAATAACTTAGTAATGTAAAAGCCCTTTCCGTATATATTATAATTCCAGAAGTCTATGGAAATTGAATGAACAGTTTAGCAACAATTAAAATGTTAATTAAAAATTTACGGTCGCTATAATAACGACAACAATTATGATGCATAAGAATAACTATGATTTTTTCATAAAAAGACACTATATCTATCTAATGTACTTTACAGAATTGAAATTGGACTATTTAAGCGGCCCACAGTGGTTCCAAATGCCGAAAACGTGGTCATGAACCTTTAAAAGCGTATATTGTTTATACATTTTGGAATTACTTTCGTTCTTAAGGGTTTTTGGCATCGCCGATTACGAATCTGGCATTATTATTTCTGAAAAACAAAATGGCGGATCCAATATGGTGTAAAGAAATTGAAAATATCAATCAAAAAGGAAAATTTTTTGTCAAATTTGGTAGCACAAGGTAGCTGATTACAAATCTAACATTACTTTTTTTTAGACAAAATGGCGGATCCAATATGGACGAAATAAGTTCGAAAATTTTATTTAAAACGCATATTTGTTTAAAATTTTATATTATAAGGGATTCTTTTGAAATTGCTGATTACCAATTAATTTTCGTTATGAAGTACAATATTCAGAACCTATTACTTATGTACAACTGCCCATACATACTCAACAATCGCCAGAATCATGTATTATACGGCATTTCCCACTTTTGTATTCAAACAACTGCCAGCAATGCATAGGCAGTTATAGGCAGCTAAACCAAAGTGATTCTGTATCTCCTTACTATATATTTTAAGATTAATAAACATTAGTCGCAGAATTATGCAGAATTTTGTACTTTTAGAATGCATCTTTACAAATTTTTAATTATTTCAAGTATATTTTCACTATTTATGCATTAACAAATTTAAGGCATTTATTGTTAATGAATGTTGATTTAAGTTAAATCTTACATTACTACATACTTAAAAAAGAAGAATCTGCTTTACAGCGATAAAATTGATAAACTACAAAACGTTTTACAGCGTTTTCAATATACGAGTTCTTTTTCACTTTCTGTGCCGGCCAAAATAACCCCGGACGTGGCCCACTTGTTCCTGAGTTGTGAACCAGAATACATCCAGTCTGATCCTCATACCTGCCTATTAGGACTCTACGATAGTATGAGAAAATAACTGTAAATATGAAAATACTTAAATAGGGACTCCTTTTTTCGCCTCCTGGCCACGTTTTCAGCTTTTGGAACCACTGTGCGGCCTCAGGAATATTTTAAAGTTATAAACAATTTTTTGGTTTATAAACAAATAGAATATCTCGGGAAATATTAAACAAAATTAAATTGTAAAAACAGTATTCGAAAGACACCGGCGGGACACTTCTTTTAAAAGAAAAAACGTTTAATTATGACGAGTGGTTTCTGAGATACAAGCGGTCAAAATTGATCAGAATTTACGGCAAAGATATAAACAATAGGATCATAATTTTCAAACCATTACCTTTTTATTTTTGTCCTCTTTCTCCACACCAATTTTCATATCTTTAAAATCCTCATAACATATATTATTATAATAAAAACTATCGATAATACGTGTGAAAATTGCCAAAAATAGCAAAATTCCAATCAAAAATTGGACCAGAAAAAACTGGACAAGAAAATGTAACCCTCAAAGTTCAAAATCGGTATACGTTAACAAAATGCATTTTCTCGGCTTCCCATGGAGCAATTTCCTTCATTCTTTTTTTGTTCCCTAATAACTCGAGTAGAGCCATCGAACTAACGCATTATTAAATGTCAAACTTGCTTTTGTTTTGTTATAATAGATTAATTTATTTATAAGAACAGAAAATTACATATTTTTTCCAGTTGTAGGCTTTTTTTAGATAAACTTACTACAAGTGTACCTTTTAAAGTTAAAAACATAAATATTCTCATTTGAAAGCTGTATAATTATTTAAACAATTTTTATTTAAACAAATTATAATATTGTGTTATAATAAATAAATTAATTTATTATAACAAAATAAAAGCAAGTTTGACATTTAATAATGCGTTAGTTCGATGGCTCTACTCGAGTTACTTGGGAACAAAAAAAGAATGAAGGAAATTGCTCCATGGGAAGCCGAGAAAATGCATTTTTTTAACGTATACCGATTTTTAACTTTGAGGGTTACATTTTCTCCAACCTAATTTTTGATTGGAATTTTGCTATTTTTGGCAATTTTCCCACGTAGGTATTATCGATAGTTTTTATTATAATAATATATGTGTGAGGATTTTAAAGATATGAAAATTGGTGTGGAGAAAGAGGACAAAAATAAAAAGATGGTGGTTTGAAAATTATGATCCTATTGTTTATATCTTTGCCGTAAATTTCGGTCAACTTTGACCGGTTGTATCTCAGGAACCACTCATCATAATTAAACGTTTTTTCTTTTATAAGAAGCGTCCTGCCGCTGTCTTTCGAATACCGTTTTCCAATTTAATTTAGTTTAATATTTCCCGAGATATTCTATTTGTTTATAAGCCAAAACATTGTTTATAATTTTAAAATATTCCTGAGGCCGCTTAAATAGTCCAATTTAAATTATGTAAAGTACATTAGATAGATATAGTGTCTTTTTATGAAAAAATCATAGTTATTCTTATGCATCATAATTATTGTCGTTATTATAGCGACCGTAAATTTTTAATTAACATTTCAATTGTTGCTAAACTGTTTATTCAATTTCCATCGGCTTCTGTAATTATAATATATACGGAAAGGGCTTTTACGTTACTAAGTTATTTAATTATTGATTAACAACTACTTATCTAAAAGTTTAGTTGAAAATTAAAGATTTTGTTGGAAAAACCCGCTTTTTCCGGGGAAAGTTTTCGTCGAAGTAAATCGGAAAAAACAAGTCTCTATGCAGAATTTAATTGCGGTGAATTTTTATTTAGATGTTTTTGGTCTAAAGTTAAAATCTTTGGAGTTATAGAGCAAAAATTGAAAAAAACACGATTTTCGGGCGCCATTTTGTTTATAAAAAAAGTAGCACACTATCTGCGGACTTTGCATATCTATATTATTAATATATACAATCATAAGATTCGATTCCAGCAATAAAATTGCTGGTAAATAACTTTTCCCAAAAATGGCCTATTCTCCGATAATCAGCCCAGACTAATATAACATTCAATGGTTACTAAAACATTGCAACGTTTTAATGCAACTGGGATTGTCAAGAATTTGCCAAAAACTGTCAAACAATCACCTCAAACTTCCACAAAAGAGGCGCTAAACAATGGAATAAGTTAACGTTCTGTAAGGAAAATATTGAAAACCGTATAAGATACAATAACGGAGGAATCAGTCAATGTAATTATGCGTTTTCTTGCAATTAACCAAATAAGCTTATAAACTGCAATGCGTTTTCTAGCAATTAACAAAATAAGCTTACAAATTGCAAGGCTCAACTGTTTATATGTATCCGTGTTATATTATGTTGCTATTTGTCATTTAATTTATGTTTTAATTTTTAATCATACTTAACCTGACCCAATTAATCTCATTTAATTATAATCATCACACCTCATCAAAAGCTTCCTTACAAGAACATAGTCAGCGATTTTGGTATGGCTTAGAGCCAGACTACGTCAAGATCGCTTATAAATCGTGCTGGTAATCGCCTTGCAGCGAAACCAAAAACAAAAAAGAAGAAGAAGAAGAAGAAGATACAATTGGTTTAAGAATTGTCAGGTGATGATTTTGACCGACGACGGCTGGAATTTTGTGAACGAATGATGGCCATTTGTAACGATGACGAACATTTTGCCAGTAATGTAGTGTTTTTCGATAAGGCAACTTTTTGCTTAAATGGAACGGTTAACCGCCACAACTGTAGGGTACTGGTCAAATGAGAATATTCATTGGATTATTAAAGCACATACCCAGCATCTACAAAAGTTGAATGTTTGGATGGGAATTGTTCAAAATAGACTAATAGGCCCATTTTTCACAGACGAAAATTTGAATGGTGACAAGTATTTAAATTTACTAAATAACCAAATTAATCCTGCACTTCAACAGAAAGGCCAGTTACCACAAAAGTTTTGGTTACAACAAGATGGAGCGCCTCCCCACTATGATGGACGGGTTAGGGATTTTTTGGAAGTGAATTTTCCAAATCGATGGATTGGACCGTTGATTGAATACAAGAATACCTACACCTTCGTGTATTCAATCAACGATTTGACGTAGAAAATTCATAGAGTGGCTCGCTCGTTCTCCGGATCTCAGCCCGTTAGATTTTTTTCTTTGGGGTTATCTAAAATCACGTGTTTACGTTAGGCGACCAACATGCTTGCAGGATTTGAGACAAAGCATAATTGATGAATGTGAACTAATACGTGGAGAAAGAGTGATTCATGAATTTATTTATAGGCTTGCACGTTGTCAGGTGAAAGGCGAGCATTTTCAACATTTGAAATGATTTTTTTTTTATTTTTATTATTATTGATCTAACGTATAAATTAACCTATTTTTTAACTCTAAAGAGATTTATTTCTTGTTTTAATAGTTTTTTCTTCCAAATTTGACATGAATGAATTAAAAATAACAAGTTCTTTTAAAATCTGCAAAAATACACAGAGTGTCTCATTTAAAGTAAATAAGTTAAGGGTATTTCCGGTGAAACTGGAAGTGGATTAATAACAAAAAATATGGCATCAGATGCCTTTTGCGTCACTGTACTTGCATACAAAGTTTCATAAATATTGTTTTTTTTTTGTTTCAAAGATATTTGCTTGGTTCCATACTTTATTCCAGCCAAGTATACATATATACCTACATATAAAACTTTATGTTCCTGCAGGACCTTTTTTAAATGACGGGTTACGGGGTACTCTGTTGTATTTGGTTTTTGTCTTTTGGAGCACGGGTGGTGGTCTACCATCTTTTTCTTCATTGATTTTTTTTGTATATCATAGTTTTTATATAGAGCGGGTATGAGCCTGGTCTCTTAACATAATGATATATCAGGTGAGGCTTCCCATGCAGTTTGTTAAATTTTTACAGTTAAATGTTTGACTACTTCTTCTATAGGTATCTTGCTCTGATTTTAGTGGTAGCTTTAAATTTATATTATTTGTTATTATATCTCTGAAGGTGTTTCAGTTTGTTCGGCTGTTGGATAAAACTAGTGGTTTTGTAATGTGGTGCACCTATGTACTTAGGGACCATAATAAAGGGAGAGTCAGAGTCAATAGATGAGAGATCGAACAAGGTTGTGCTTTCAAGTAGTTTAAAGCTGTTTTTTATATTTATAGCAGTGCCTTCATGGGCTCTTCCTATAGGGTGTTGAGTAATATCAAGATGATCAGGTCAAGTGATGGTTGGTAATATCCAGAATAAATATGTTATAATTATTGTATAAAAATTTCGAAATAAAGTGGTCATTCCTTAACCTTCTAGGACCCAAATTTTTTAAGTACCTACCACCACCAAATTTCACACTAAACTGAAAATTACAGGGTAAAAATCTGTATGATCGGCAAAATTTTTAACAGCTGAGTACTTATCCAATCTAATCCAGAGGCTGGTTTGGGTATTTCAGCTATAAAATACTTAAAAATAAGTCTGGAAACTTTTTTTATGATCCTCTTTAAGGCGGAGTAGTGCACTAAGTTGTAATCTCCTTTTAAAAATTTATCACCTATTAAAAATAAGTTCATTTTAAATTCTAAACATTGATTATATTGGTAGTAATGCTTATACTCTGGGCAAGTTAGCAAAATACAAGGAAAAGTTATTTACCAGCAATTTTATTGCTGGAATCGAATCTTATGATTATATATACTATACAGTCCTCCTCGATATTTGGCAGTAGTTATTAGATTTTAAGAAAATGCCGAAACTGGTCGATTTTTGATCTAAGGGTGACACATTTTTACGGTACATACATCTGTCATTTGTCAACCCCCTCCCTTCCACTTCCCCACCCCTTATTTTTAAATAGGAAATAGGGGTCGTGTGCTAGCTGATTTGAAAGGTTATTCAATTTTCTATTCAGTAATATAAACATTAACATAATTATTTATACAGGGAGTTCAAGAGAAAAATATTTTAATTAAATTACTTGACACAAAAAGAAGAATGTATGTAATTTATTTATTTCAAAATAAATTCTACTGCTGTCACAAAACAGAAAAAACGTCTTTTGATAAATAAACATTGCTTTTCGCTTAGTTTCAATGTTCAAGCTGCCACCTCGTGGTGGGTTGAATATTGAATTTAAGCAACAAACAATGTTTATTTATCAAATAACATTATTTTCTGTTTTCTTTTAGCAGTAGAATGTATTTTGAGTTAAATAAATTACATACGTTCTTCTTTTTGTGCCATTAAATTAATTCAAAATAATTTTTCTTGGACACCCTGTATGAATAATTACGTCAATGTTCATATTACTGAATAGAGAATTTAATAACCTAGCACAGGACCCCTATTCTCTATTTAAAAATAAGGAGTGGGGGAAATGGAAGGGAGGGGGTTGACAAATGACAGATATACGTACCGTAAAAATTTGTCCCCCTTAGATCAAAAATCGACCTGTTTCTTCATTTCCTTAACATCCAATAAATACTGCCAAATATCGAGGTGGACTCTTTTCTTTGGCCCACACTGTATATTAATAATATAGGTATGCAAAGTCCGCAGATACTGTGCAACTTTTTTTATAAACAAAATGGCGCCCCCAAATCGTGTTTTTTCAATTATTGCTCTATGACTTAAAAGATTTTAACTTTACACCGAAAACACCCAAATAAAAATTCACCGTAATTAAATTCTGCACAGTGACGTGTTTTTCGCGATCTACGTCGACGAAATTTTTCCTCAGAAAATGCGACTTTTTGCAACAAAATCTTTAATTTTCAACTAAAATTTTAGTTAAGTAATTATTTATTAATAATTAAATAACTCGGTGACATAAAAGCCCTTTTGGTATAGATTATATTTCCAGAAGCCGATGGAAATTGAACGAATAGTTTAACAACAATTAATTTGTTAATTAAAAATTTACGGTTGCTTTAATAACCATAATAATTATGATATGTATGAATAACTATGATTTTTGTATAAAAAGGGATTATACCTATCTAAAATACTTTACAGAATTGAAATTGGGCTATTTAAGGGGCCTCACGAATATTTTAAAATTATAAACAATTTTTGGGCTTATAAACAAATATAATATCTTGGCAACTATTAAATTAAATTAAATTATGAAAACGGTATTGGGACTTTATTCGCACTTTTAATTGTATTGGCCAATTACGTTAGTCCTGGTTGCTGGATAATTGTCAAAGCCACAGCCCAAAAAAGTTATAAGAAGAAAAACTAAGACTGAGGTTATGTTATTAAAAAGTAAACAATTGTATTGTAACAAAATAATTATTGACCTACCCTCGTATACCAGCTCCCGTCTCCGCACAGACAGAACACTATCGATGTTTCGAGATACGCCGATGCAGCGCCGATGACGTGCAAGCGGTCGAGTCACATGGACATAGCTGGAGATATATAGATATTTCTGGAATATCTGTATCGCATATATAAATAGGACATATTTGTAAATAGAGTTAGTCTTAAGCTAAAGTGTATAAGATAAATTCGTCTGTAACTTATATAAATAAAGTCGTATATAAATTACGAACCGCTAGTTTTATTGTAATTAGAAGTAATTACACTAATCACGCTACAGTTGGTGTCGGTGTTCGGTAAACTTAGTGCGATATAAATAAGTGAATTACAGAGAGACTTTAAAAGACTTTTGAACTTTATTCGTCGGGAATAACCGGAGTGCGTTAATTGTTCGTATTCGGAAAGACTTTAAAAGACTTTTGGACTTTATTCGTCGGGAATAGTTAAAGTGCGTTGATTGTTCGGTATTCGGAAAGACTTTTAAAAGACATTTTGGAAAGTACGTGTGTGCCGACCAAAGATGTTGCTACAAGAACTTACAGTAAAACAGCTCCGTGAACAGCTAGAGGAACGGGATCTGGACAGCAGTGGGCTCAAGATGGTCCTACAAGCACGACTCGAGGAATTCCTAACGAAGAACGGAGAAGACCCAAAGACGTTCCACTTCCAGTCAGCAGAACAAGCAATCTTATCGAAATTAAAAACTGTTTCTGAAACGATCGATGATACTTCTAAGATAAATAATGAGAAATTCGAAACCATTTCTCAAAAGATCGATGAAACTTCTATAAAGAACAACGAGAAACTTGAAGAAGTTAGTAGAAAAAGCGACGAGAAATTCGAAAATGTTGCTAAAAGATTCGATGAGACTTCTCAAATAATTAAAGAGGTCTGTAGGCAAAACAACGAAAAACTAGAAGAAGTTTGTAAACAGAACAATGAGAAATTTGAAGAAGTTTCTAGAACATTCGATAAGATGCAGAAAAGTGTAGAGACCGTAGAAGAAAAGATCAAACAGCTAGAGAGCAGGATAACCGATACAAAAGTACAACCATCAGTTAATGCAGCAACGTTAGATCCTTTAGTGAAAGATGAACTACCGAGAGACGAAACGTCGCATAATATGAGATTCAAATTACCACCATTTGATGGAAAGTCCTCTTGGTCCATATATCTTAGACAGTTTGAAGCTATTGCGACCGCCAATCATTGGACCGAACAAGAAAAGGCTGTTTCCTTGACTGCTGCTTTACGAGGTGATGCTGCAGATATATTAAGGTCAATTCCCAAGGGTCAAGAAAATTGTTACCAGACCTTGTTCACTCGTCTAGAAAAACTCTATGGAGATGCCCATCTACAACAAGTATACAAAGCACAACTGCGAAGTAGAAGTCAACGAGCAAGTGAGAATCTGCAAGAATTTGAAGCAGATGTGGCTCGTGTGGTGCGGTTGGCTTATCCAGAGGTGCCAGACAGCGTTTTAGAAGAAATTGCAGTAGATACCTTCGTCAATGAGCTAAAAGATAATGAACTACAGAAAGCTTTACGACTAGCAAGACCAAAAGTTTTAGATGAAGCACTTGCTATTGCATTGGAACACGAAACGGCTAGTCAAACTTCACGAGGCCATAGAGTAAGAACCATTGAAGAAAGTGACGAACACAACGATGAACGTCTGGAGGAAATGATACGGAGAGTATTAAGTAATCAGATGCCAAAGAGACGCGAGCCTAGATGTTGGAATTGTGGAGACGTAGGCCACATTCGTCGTAATTGTAAGAAGATCGTACAGCCGTCGGAAAACTAGAGCGGGTCGACACCAAGGGGCAACTGCCGACCTCGAGAACTAGAGCCCCCATAGTAACTGTCAACCTTACGTCCTCCGGTGGAATCCACAACTTATACATCGAAGGTCGTATCAGTAATAGATGTAGATCATTTTTGGTGGATACAGGTGCAACGAGAACTATCGCACGTCCAGATGTAGTACGAGACCATAATAAATTATCACCTGCAACAGTAAAGCTTAGAACAGCGACTGGTGAGCTAATTAATACATATGGCAAGGCTAATATGTCAGTATCCATTGGCCAGACCACAGTTGAACATCAAGTATTAATTGCCGAGATCTCCGACGAATTCATATTGGGGATGGACGTACTAAGGAAAGTGGGGGCAATATTGGATGTTCAAAATGGAGTTCTCAAGATCAATGGTGAAGAGTTGCCCTTTCACGACGACAAAGAAGATGTCATCCGCTTACTTACTACATGCGACGTAACCATACCCGGTAATAGTGAGAAAATTCTGATGACCATGCTTGATGGACACTGCCGAGAGGGAAGTTTAAGGATGGTCGAAGATGTGGATAATGTCGAGTTCCTAACGGCGAAAACTTTGGTAAAAGTTCGAGATGTGATCCCTGTAAGAGTTATGAATTTAAGGGAAACTGCTATCAAGTTAAGTAGAGGAGCTTTGATCGGGCAGTGTGTTCCCGTGGCTTCAATTTGCTCTGTGAATACCAATGAGAAATCATCGAAGGCGAAGTATCCAAAGGAGCTTGTTGAGATGATCATTGAAAGATGCCAAGATCTTGATCATGAACGAACGGAAAAAGTGACATCTATGCTGATAGAGTATCATGATGTTTTTGCTATTGACACGAAGGATAAGGGAAAAACAAGCATAGTAACGCATAAAATAAATACCGGAGACGCTCAGCCAATCAGACAACGGCCTAGACGACTTCCATTTGCGAAAAGAGATGAAGCCGAAGAGATTATCAAGGATATGGACAAACAAGGGGTAATTGAACCATCGAACAGTCCATGGACATCACCAGTAGTTCTGGTAAAGAAGAAAGATGGTTCAACGCGTTTTTGTATCGACTACCGCCAGCTCAATGCGGTAACAAAAAAATATAGTTATCCTTTGCCCAGAATAGACGATACATTGGATACTCTCTCCGGTTCTCGTTGGTTTTCCACACTCGATTTAAAAAGTGGATATTGGCAAGTAGACATGGAGCCAGCCGATCGGGAGAAAACCGCATTTTCGATAGGATCAGGGCTTTGGCAGTTTACGGCTATGCCGTTTGGTTTATGTAATGCCCCTGCCACATTTGAAAGATTAATGGAGGCAGTTTTAAGAGGTCTAACATGGAAAACATGCCTGGTTTACTTGGATGATGTAATTGTGGTTGGAAGGTCCTTTGATGAACATGCCAAGAATCTAATAGACGTCTTTCAACGATTGAGGGCAGCGAACTTGAAGTTAAGTCCGAAGAAATGTCACATGTTTCGACGAGAAGTTAAGTACTTAGGACATATTGTATCGAGTAATGGTGTAACAGCTGATCCTGAAAAGATTGATGCAATTAAAGATTGGCCAGTACCAAAAGATAAACATGAAATTAGAAGTTTCCTTGGCCTATGTACATATTACCGACGATTTGTCAAAGGATTTGCCAATATCTCCAAGCCCCTAACAAAGTTGACGGAGGAGGGCAAAGAATATACATGGAGTGAGGAGTGTCAAAAAGCTTTCGAACAACTACAAAGGGCTCTGATCAGTGCACCGATATTAAGCTACCCGGGACAGGCAGGAAAATTTGTTTTGGATACCGATGCTAGCAACAGTGCCATAGGAGCTGTTCTCTCACAAATCCAGGATGGACAGGAAAAAGTCATCGCTTATTTCAGCAAAGTCCTGTCGAAACCAGAAAGAAACTATTGCGTTACCAGAAGAGAACTGCTGGGTGTAGTGAAGGCTTGCGAACATTTCCATAAATACTTGTACGGCAGAAAGTTCCTTCTTCGAACAGATCACGCTGCTCTAAAATGGCTCATACAATTCCGTAATCCAGAGGGCCAGATGGCAAGATGGTTAGAACGACTTCAAGAATATGATTATGAGATAGAACACAGGGCCGGAAGAGTTCATTCAAATGCTGATGCCCTTTCGAGACGACCATGCAGTGCAAATTGTAATCACTGTGCCAAATTAGAGGAACGATTTTGCCCCGTGAGACGAACCACCGTCGTTAATGAGCAATGGCAGCCACAACAGTTACAAGAAGCCCAAGAAGACGATCCATGTATAAAAAGAGTATTGGATTGGATGCGTCGAGGTGAGAGACCTAGTTGGCAAAACATTAGTGCATGTAGTCCGGAAGTCAAGGCCTACTGGAGCCAATGGAATTGCCTGATACTAAAAGATGATCTTCTGTACAGAACCTTTGAGAACGATGATGGTACAGAATCTAAGCTTCAGTTGATTGTACCTAAAAGTAAAGTGTCAGAAGTATTGCGTCAGTTGCATGACGGTACATCAGGTGGACACTTTGGTATTACGAAGACCCTGCAAAAGGTTCGAGAACGGTTCTATTGGGTGAACTGTAAAGATGATGTAAGAAGATGGTGCCGGAAATGTGAACTGTGTGCATCCGGTAATGGTCCAGTTGGTAAAAAGAGAGCACCCATGAGACAGTACAATGTTGGAAGTCCTATGGAAAGAGTAGCAATCGACATTGCAGGTCCATTTCCAGAAACCGATGCTGGAAATAAATACATTCTGGTAGCCATGGACTATTTTACGAAATGGACCGAGGCCTATGCATTACCGAATCAAGAAGCTGCTACCGTTGCAGAGGTACTTGTTAAAGAATTCTTCAGCCGATTTGGTGTTCCCTTGGAGATCCACTCCGACCAAGGGCGAAACTTTGAGTCAGCTCTTTTCCAAAACGTTTGTAAATTGATTGGTGCCAATAAGACCAGAACAACACCCCTGCATCCTCAATCAGATGGA
Organism: Diabrotica virgifera virgifera; assembly: GCF_917563875.1. Lineage (NCBI taxonomy): Eukaryota > Metazoa > Arthropoda > Insecta > Coleoptera > Chrysomelidae > Diabrotica > Diabrotica virgifera. Next base: position 148,385,145 of record NC_065448.1, on the reverse strand, counting down.
ATGGTCGAGAGGATGAACCGAACGATGGGTAAACACTTGTCCAAAGTTGTATCTGAACATCAGCGAGATTGGGACCAACACATTCATTTATTCCTGATGGCCTACCGCTCGGCCGTGAATGAAACTACAGGTCAAACACCAACCTGCCTGATGTTGGGTCGTGAAGTTCGTTTGCCCTGCGACCTAGAGTTTGGCTGCAGACCTTCCGAGGAATATGTTGCAGGCGAAGAATACGTAGACCGCCTGAAGTTACGAATGAACAACATTCATGAACTTGCCCGACAACACATCCAGATAGCCAGTGACAGAATGAAAGATCAATATGATTCTCGCTGCAAGAATGAAAGCTTCGAAGTAGGTGATCTTGTCTGGCTTTATAATCCACAACGTCGTCGAGGCCTGTGTCCTAAACTGCAAAGACAATGGGAAGGTCCGTATGAAGTTAAGAAGAAAATAAATGACGTAATATACAGAATTAAGAAGTTACCAAACGGTAAACCAATAGTTATTCACATAAATCGTCTTGCACCATATGCTGGCTCAAATGAAACAGAGGAAGCCCGAGTCCTCCAACAGGAGATGAAAGATGCACCACAGCCAAGTTTTAAGGAATTTATGTCAAATTACGCAGAAAGAAAGAGTGCTAGATTCGGCGTGACCACAGAAGTTCAGCAAGATCTGTTTGGTGTTCCAGAAAACGTCTCTCTAGCCCACTGTGTTGCCCAAGACCTCGAGATGACTAAAGGAATCTCGTCCGTATTCAATAGAAAGTTCGGCCGCCTGGACGAGTTAAGGAATCAACAACCTAAAATTGGAAGAGTATTGCGATTGGAAGATGGTCCTCGATCTTTGCTGTATATAGTGACCAGGAAGTCTTATACGGACACGCCAAGCTACGAGAACATATCTAACTAATTTGAAGAAAATGGTCTGTAATTATGACATCAAAGATTTGGCTTTACCAAAAATTGGCCATGCAGTAGAAAATCTGGATTGGAAGATTGTGAGAAGCATGCTGGAAGTGATCTTCAGAGAAACTGGCGTACGGATTACTGTGTGTTGCATGAACCCGAAGATGTCATACCCTTCAAAGACAGTAGACTGTTACTTCTTTTCTAGGGGTGTATGCAGAGCTGGAGAATCCTGTAGATTCCGCCATCCTGGGCCATCTAGAGTTGCTGATCGGGACGCTCAGATCTTAAGAGGGGAGCAGTGTAACAAAATAATTATTGACCTACCCTCGTATACCAGCTCCCGTCTCCGCACAGACAGAACACTATCGATGTTTCGAGATACGCCGATGCAGCGCCGATGACGTGCAAGCGGTCGAGTCACATGGACATAGCTGGAGATATATAGATATTTCTGGAATATCTGTATCGCATATATAAATAGGACATATTTGTAAATAGAGTTAGTCTTAAGCTAAAGTGTATAAGATAAATTCGTCTGTAACTTATATAAATAAAGTCGTATATAAATTACGAACCGCTAGTTTTATTGTAATTAGAAGTAATTACACTAATCACGCTACAGTATGTACTAAATAATAGTTATTTATGATATAAGTGTTAAAAGTACACGTTTAAGTCACGCATGTGAAAGTTTGCAGAATGAGCGATAGCGAGTTCTGCAATTCACATGAGTGCCTTAAAAATGTACTTTTTAACACGCATATCATACAATATTTTTTCTACAAACGTAATTACAGGACAATATCTACAAAAACTTTTACTTGAACTTGACTGACATTCCAATTTTATATTTTTTTGACATTACATCAAAATTGCATATTTATACGGTCAATACGAACTGCAGTGCCTTAATTTTTTTTTAAAGCACTAGTGCCTTAAAGTAGCATTTTTAACGCTCGTATGGAGTGCTAAAAATTGCATTTTTAACACGGTTGTAAAAAAATTAATTATTATTGCAGTACTGCAAGCAAAATAAAATTAATGAAATTAAATTTTTCTATGGATGCTATACAATGTGCAACTTCTCTCACTACTTACATACATTCAAAATGAACAATTTCTCAGGCAGTGAGAAAAGTCGGCCATTGCAGTGAGAAATATTTTTTCTCACGGGTTCACCGCTGGTTTACATACATATGATCGCCATTTCCATCGTAACATACACAATACAAACACAATTATTTTTGTCAAACAAAATGTGTTCAAACTTGTCAAAACTTATCAAAGATTACCTTTTAAGACTGTGCAACTGTGAATTATAATTTTAAATAAATAAAGTATATAAATAGTAAGAATATTAAATATCTATGTGTATATATGTATTTTATTTCAATTTAGGCATATAATAGACCTAAAAGCACCTAAATTATTTAATTTAGAAGTTTGAACTCTTGACAAAAACGCATCCATAGAAAAAGTACAGTGTACAACACGAGAGAAAATTACATATTTCTCTCTCGCTTGATTTGCGGCGCTCACCTCGTGCCTCGGCTCGTGCCAACAAACTTCTGCGCTCGTGAGATATATGTCTTTTTTCTCTCTTGTTGTACAATATACTATTTATATAATATTTGCATATCATATCAATATTGTGGAGCAACATATAATTTTTCTTCTTCAATGACATTAGATATGAAATATACGTCAATTTGACAATTCCAATTGACAATATGAATTCTTTCAGAAAGTTTCAAGATTTCTGCGATATTTATGCACGATCGTTTCTCAATCCCCTCCAAGTACTTGCACACCGCCAATTGGAAAAAACGCGGCAGGACGTTTCTTACAAAAGAAAAACCGTTTAATTCCGATGAGTGGTTCCTGAGATACAACCGCTCATAGTTGACCGGCATGTACGGCGAAGATATAAATAATCTAATTAATCTCTCAGGGTTATTCGTGCTTCAAATCTTACTTCTATATTACATTTAGATTCACAGAAGCTAATTGGAAATAAAAACACAAAATACGGAACAAAACACAATTTATACAAATAATAAACTTGATGAAATCTGAACTAATAAGTATATAAAAATAAACAGAAATATGGAACATATCGAATCAACAATTATACACAGTGTCGGATTAACCATTAGGCAAATTATGTAGGTAGTTGCATAGGGCTAGGGCCTCGACCGCAAAGAGGGCCTCGCAGAGTCCAAAATAGAAAAATAATAATTAGAATTAAATAAAAACTATAAATCACATTATGTTGAAAAATTCAAATATCGCGCAATACCACGAACGTGATGGAGGACGTAAAAAACTACATTACAATGCATACTTTTGTTCACATGTAAAGAAATTTTGAAGGCATTACAAGATTTTTTACACAATCTGTGGTTTTTCGAATGTTTACTGCTTTCCATATATCTTTTTGGGGTAGCGGGTAGCACTCTTCTACGACCCCGGTAGAAGACAGGCTGCTACAAGGAATGGCGTCCTTGCCCTACGCTAGCTACTGACTTTCTCCTCTATCCCAAGCCCCAGGAGATGTCAGGTCCTTAACCTCTCCTCCCATACACCCCAATTTCCACGACCTATATATCCTACTCCTATTCACCGAATGATTGCCGGTATAAGCAATCCCCCACTTTCTGACCAACGGCTTTGGGCGGATGAGTTGGAAAGTGGTAGGGCACCCTTTTGTCCTGGGGTTGAGAAATCGGCTTCGAAGGCGGAGGAATCAAAAGTATGGTCAACGACATAAGGATGTAGAAGGCAAGGGGAAACCACTACATTAAAGATCCCTATGGATATCCCTAGTACAATAATCATGGTCTTAGTAACCAACAACGGCGTTACCGATCATGGCCCTCGGAAGCCAAGATCCGGCAGGGGAGGAAAAGACAAGGCCTCTCAGGTCGTTAATCAGCGAAATCCTTGTCAGAAGAACGGAGGAGATAGAATAAGACTGTCAAACACTAGAATTGGAACCTGGAATGTTCAGAGTATGTTTCAGCCTGGTAAGATGAACAATATTATTCAAGAAATGAACAGGTTGAATATTGATGTACTGGGTATCAGTGAAGCCAGGTGGCCCAACTCAGGTTATTTCTCAATAAATGAAGCCACAATATATTATTCCGGTAGCAAAGACAATCAACATCGACATGGCGCGGCAGTTATAGTTAATAAAAAATCTAATAGAGCAGTAGAAGGCTTTTTCCCTATCTCAGAAAGAGTAATGGCATTAAAGTTAGTGACATCTCACGCCAGATTGAACTTGATACAAGTGTATGCTCCTACGGCGAATGCCTACGAAGAAGAGGTTGAGTTGTTTTATCGGGACATCGAAGAGCCACTGAAAATAACGAAAACTAGAGAAATCACGATAGTCCTAGGTGATTTCAACGCAAGGATTGGAAGGGGGCAAAGCGGAAGGTGTGTGGGAAATTATGGTCTGGGAAATCGTAACGAGAGAGGAGATCGTCTAATACAATTTTGCCAAGAGCAGAATTTGATTATTACAAACACATTTTTTAAGCTACCAAACAGACGACTCTATACATGGCGATCGCCCGCAGATACATCGGAGAAAGTAGTTAGGAACCAGATAGACTACATTATGATAAATGAAAGATACCGTAATGCTGTTAAAGCTGTGAAAGCATATCCCGGAGCAGACGTGGCCTCAGACCATAACCCACTTATCGCCAGGATTACATTCACACTTAAAAACATTAAAAGACATCAAAGAACTCCTACAATAGACACAAGTAAGCTTAAACAACAAGATATAAAAGAATGCCTCCAACATGAACTGCATATGAACTGTAGCAAACTGAACATAGACACCAATGATATTGACGAGCACTGGGATAGACTAAAACATTGCCTACTAGAACCGTGCAAAGAAATACTGAAGACTCCTACAAAAATAAATAAAGAATGGATGAACAACGAGATACTCAATATGATGGAACAACGGAGACAACATAAGAACAAAGATAACAATAAATACAGGGAGATTAACCACTAGATAAGAAGGATGATAAAGCAGGCAAAAGAAAAATACTTTGAAGAGAAATGCAAAGAGATCGAGGACCTTCAAAAAAGATACGATCTATTTAATCTACACAAGAAAGTAAAAGAAATGGCAGGGCTAAGAAAACAAAATCTCACTGGTGCACTTCTGGATCGACACGGGATTACTATAACACAGACCGATGAGAAAGTACAACGCATACATAAATGAACTGTTCGATGATGAAAGAGGAGACCTGGAAAACATAGAACTTACTTCAGAAGAAATAGGTCCAGATATCACAAAAGAAGAAATAGCACACGCATTAAAAACAATGAAGAACGGAAAAAGCCCTGGGCCTGACATGCTTCCTATCGAATTAATAAAAATTATAGATGAACAGCACATTGATGTTCTAGTTATACTTTTGAACCAAATTTATAGCTCAAGCGTATTACCCAAAGAATGGTTAACGTCGATCTTTGTTTGTCTCCCCAAAAAGAAAAACGCAAGAGAATGCGCCGATTACCGCACCATCAGCTTAATGTCCCATGTGCTGAAGTTGCTACTGAAAGTCATCCATAACCGAATATATCATAAATTGGACATAGATATTAATGATACACAATTTGGGTTTCGCAAAGGCCTAGGAAAGCGTGAAGCTCTTTTCTCACTTAATATCCTAATACAAAGGTGCCTAGACGTCAATCAAGATATATGTCTGTTTTTTTGACTATAATAAAGCTTTCGACGAAGTACGACATGAACAATTAATGAATGTCCTGAAATTAAAGAAGATAGACTACAATGACCTCAGGATCATATCTAATTTATACTATAAGCAGCGAGCAAAAGTACGTGTTAACGAACAGTTGTCAGAGGAAATTGAAATTAGACGTGGGGTGAGACAGGGATGCGTATTGTCTCCAGTTCTTTTTAATGCCTATTCGGAAGAGATTCTAAGACAAGCTCTTAAGGGTGAAACAGTTGGAATAAAGGTGAACGGAGTTCCCATTAACAATATTAGATATGCGGATGACACTGTCGTCTTAGCCGAAAATATTGAAGATCTTCAGAGACTGGTTAACAGAATAGCGACATATAGCCAAGAATACGGTTTAACAATGAACATCAAGAAGACAAAATTTATGAGAATATCTAAAACTCAAAGAAATAACGAGAATCTCCTCATAAACGGAACCAACGTCGAACAAGTAGACCAATATGCATATCTTGGAGCAATGATCACCTCTACAAATGATTACTTCCAAGATATTAAAATGAGAATAGAAAAGGCTAGAGCGAATTTTAACAAAATGAGAAAAGTGCTCTGCACAAGAGATCTAAAGTTAGAGCTAAGAATAAGGTTGGCTAGGTGCTACGTTTTCTCGACTCTGTTTTACGGAATGGAAGCTTGGACCTTGAATGCGGCATCAATGAAAAAACTTTAATCATTCGAGATGTGGGTATATAGAATAATTCTAAAAATATCATGGACAGAACACGTCACAAACAAAGAGGTTCTGAGAAAGATGAATAAAGAAATGGAACTCCAACTCATTATGCAGGGAAAGATTCAAGGAAAAAGAAGCATAGGGAGACGCAGAATATCGTGGCTGCGCAACCTGAGAGAATGGTAAGGATGTACATCAAACGAACTTTTCAGAGCAGCCGTATCCAAGGTCCGAATAGCTATGATGATTGCCGACCTCCGTCGCGGAGATGGCACTTGAAGAAGAAGAAGATCTGTCTGATAATTATATTTTTTATTTTTACAGTACGTGTTAACGAACAGTTGTCAGAGGAAATTGAAATTAGACGTGGGGTGAGACAGGGATGCGTATTGTCTCCAGTTCTCTTTAATGCCTACTCGGAAGAGATTCTAAAACAAGCTCTTGAGGGTGAAACAGCTGGAATAAAGGTGAACGGAGTTCCCATTAACAATATTAGAACATGAACATCAAGAAGACAAAATTTATGAGAATATCTAAAACTCAAAGAAATAACGAGAATCTCCTCATAAACGGAACCAACGTCGAACAAGTTGACCAATATGCATATCTTGGAACAATGATCAACTCCACAAAAGATTACTTCCAGGAGATTAAAATTAGAATAGAAAAGGCTAGAGCGAACTTTAACAAAATGAGAAGAGTGCTCTGCACAAGAGATCTAAGGTTAGAGCTAAGAATAAGGTTCGCTAGGTGCTACGTTTTCTCGACTCTGTTTTACGGAATGGAAGCTTGGACCTTGAATGCGGCATCAATGAAAAAACTGGAATCATTCGAGATGTGGGTATATAGAAGAATTCTAAAAATATCGTGGACAGAACACGTCACAAACAAAGAGGTTCTGAGAAAGATGAATAAAGAAATGGAAGTCTTAAATACAATTAAAACCAGAAAATTGGAATATCTCGGACATATTACACGTGGAGAGAGATACAACTTGCTCCAACTCATTATGTAGGGAAAGATTCAAGGAAAAAGAAGCATAGGGAGACGCAGAATATCGTGGTTGCTCAACCTGAGAGAATGGTACGGATGTACATCAAACGAACTTTTCAGAGCAGCCGTCTCCAAGGTCCGAATAGCTATGATGATTGCCGACCTCCGTCGCGGAGATGGCACTTGAAGAAGATGTATTCTTTTTGAACATGACACAAGCTTCACAACAGGATATCGGGACTGGAAAAATGCTTCTCATAGAATGAAGGCATATGAAGAAAGTCAAGCTCAAGCTCACCGATTATGTGTGAAAACACTCATTGACAGGCAGCGCCTTCATGGTCGAATTGACAGCTCTTTGGACCTTTCAGGTCAAATAGAGCAACTTACAGAGTACCTACTATCCTTTTTTAAGCTCTCATTTAGCTACAGAAGTATGACAATAAGGGTACTGGAAAACCTTGTTACTTATCTTCAAAGATCTGTGATAAAGTAATAGAATAGAAGTAATGGTAAAACACGTTTTGAATGCAATTGTTAAAGAAATTAAGGAAGCCAAATACTAGGTACTCCTAAATGTCGATTCAACACCGGACTTATCTCATATTGACCAGTTGACTGTTATATTAAGATGTTAGTCCATCTGATGGTAACGTATATGAGCGTTTTCTCACATTCATACCCGTAAATAGACATACTGGAGAAAATATTTATTTTGTTATTTTAACCTTTTTAAACGACTGTGGCATTGATGTAAACGACTCGTGGGCAAAGGGACAATCATACGACAATGCAGCAAACATTCAGCAAATGTTCTGCTCATTTATCTAAGATTAACAAACTTGCAATTTATGTACATTTCTTGTGCCGCAGACTCGCTTAATTTAGTTGGAGTAAGTGCTGCTGAAAGTTGTGTGCTGGAGCAATATTGTATTTGGAGTTACTTCAGTCCGTGTACAACTTTTTTTCAGCCTTTACCCACCGTTGGGAATCAAATGCTTAAATGAAACTCCCCTAAGCGATCACATTCGCCACGATCTAGCCCTTAAAAGAACAAGCAGCACTAGATGGAGTGCAAGGGCTGATGCAACAAGAGCTTTGTCTAAAAGTTACCACGCTTTCAAATCTACTCTTCATACTCTTGCTGAAGACACTAATCAGAAAGCTGAAACAGTTCATGAGGCTAAGTGATTGTTGAAAGAAATGTCAAAAAAAGAAACACTCATAATGAATGAGTTTTGGGCAAAAATTTTAGTAGGTACGCATCAACGCTGTCAGTAAATCATTACAGACTGCAGTTCAGATTCTAAATTAACTTTTTGAGTTCTTAAAATCCTAAATTGGAAAATTAAAATGGGTTGGAAAATTAAAATGGGTCCTAAAGAATAAAAAAATACAACAATACTTAAAAACAAGAGTGTTTGACCAGTGCATACTCCCAATTCTCACATACGCATGCCAAACATGGACCTTGACCAAGGCAAACATGGATAAAATAATGAAGACACAAAGAGCCATGGAGAGGGAAATGTTAGGAGTAAAATTGACAGACAAAAAGCAAAACAACTTGGTCAGAAATAGAACAAAAGTCAAAGACGCAGGCCAACATATAGCCAGGCTAAAATGGAGCTTCGCAGGTCATAACGCTAGACAAACGGACAATAGGTGGAATAGCACGATACAACAATGGAGACCATGGACAGGAAAGAGAGCAAGAGGACGACCCCAGATGAGATGGGGAGACGACATTAAAAAGATAGGAGGAACTCACTGGAAACAGAAAGCACTAAACAGAAGCGAATGGAGGAAACTGGGGGAAGCCTATGTTCAGAATTGGACGAATTAAAGGGCAAAAGAAGAAGAAGAAAATCCTAAAGAGAGAATTTTGCTTACTCCGAGCAGAAGGCCTGCGATCTACAATACTCTGAATATTCCGACGAGGGTAAACGAAAGCGAGCAAGAAAACTACATTTTGATGATGCTAACTCCAATGAAGTTTTTATACAGAGTGGAGAAAAGTTAAAGGTTGAAACGTATCTACCAATTTTGGATAAGCTAATTACTGAGCTGAGTCGTCGGTTGACAAGCGTACGAGTCAGTGAATTCAGTGTTTGGTGTTTTGTTGGCTTTTCCAAAACTGAGTGAAACTCAAATAAAGGAATGTGCTTCAAAATTACATGAAATCTATCCTGATGATATTGAACCTGAAATTGATTTATTCCTGCTTCACAGTCATTTTGGGTTATTTATGAGAACAAACTCGAATCGACGCGACATTTCCAAATAGGTCAAGTAGCTTTTAACATTTTTTATCTTACGCTAATGATTACAAAAAATGCAACAGGCGAACGGTTATTTTCAAAAATGAAAATTATTAAAATGTGTCACCGTTCGACAATGGCACAAAAAAATAGACTAGCATTTCTTTCAATTATGGCTATTGAGAATGATGTGCTCAAAAATTTGTAATTTGAAAATTATTTTAAGAAGTTTTGTTTCTATGAAACTCAGAAAAGTTACTTTATAATTATAACGCTTTGAAAACTAAAACTAAATTTACTGCAATTTAGACTTTACATAATTATTATGTAATAAGTAAAATATATTAAATATTTTATCAGCTATAGTTGATTTAAAATATCTTGGAATATTTTTTTGTGTTAATAAATAAATAGTTTCTTGACTATTTCTTTGTTTTATTTCTTTACGCAACACGTTTTACAAAATGAAACAAAAATTTAAGTTTAGGTCTACAAAATGTCCACTAATATATCTCAGAAATTCCGCTCGGTGATGGTAGGGTTATCCGAGGCTTTGGAGGGAGAAGGCACAGGTTTCTTAAATGGCCTCATAGTTTGTGTTGACTAGGGGCCTCAAAATTCTAAATCCGGGACTGATTATACACATTTAAAAATTTATCATTTGAATATAAAAGCACATACATTTAAAATTCAACTTGTTTTACTAATTTATTAATATGGAAAGTTACATGCGTCCTATATACCAAACCCTGTAGATACCCTCTATGTTATTAAAGAATTAGTGTGTTGATGTGCATTGAAAAATGGAAGTAAGTAGAAACTTTGTAATCGAACAATATACAACTCAATAGAATATTTTATTTATTGTAGTAATAGAATATTCTAATAATATAGACAATTATTTAATTTACATTTAAAATTATTAAAAACTATTGATAAAACTTAAAACTGCATTGAAAACCAATATCTGCTATTAAAATCTTTTCCAAATTATACGTACAATCGAAAATTGCAAAAACTTAGAACTTTTTGTGAAAACTAAAATCGTTGGTATATTCACTTCAATATTACTCTAGGGATGGCAGATTCTCAGGACTTTGAATAATCCAGGTATCTCACAACTTTTTTAGTTATTGTAAACCTAAAAAAGAAAACCTACATGTTTCCTGCCAAAAGTTCGTAGTCCTGTCGCCAGGGGGGGTACAACGGCCTCCTGTATTCAGATGGACTGACCCAAGTTTTTTTTATGTATTTTGACCTGTAGAACACGAATTTTTTGGGTAACAGTTGATCCGGATGTCGATAAGATTGTTATAAACCAAGAAGTTGAGGAATCACATAACAGCGATTTCTCGCAAAACAAAACATTTTTTTGTATTTTTTGGGCCATTCTAACCAAAAAATGTTCCTACAAATTTTTTCGTAGGATGCATAGTTTTCGAGGTAAACGCGGTTGAACTTTCAAAAAATCGAAAAATAGCAATTTTTGAACCCGAATAACTTTTGATTAAAAAATAAAATAGCAATTCTGCTTACCGCATTTGAAAGTTCAAGTCAAATTATATCGGTTTTAATTATTTGTATTGTTAAAAATCTATTATTTTATTGTTAAAAAAAGCTATAAACACCTAGTGCTTGAGTGATGTTTTTAATGATTTCTCATTTAAAATCGACCGAGTAGGTAGAAGAGGTAAAAGTGCAAGCGAGGCTATTTCTACGTAGCATGCATTAAAACGCATGTATTAGGCACAGGAAACACTATGTGTTTATAGCTTTTTTTATCAATCAAAAAATAAATTTTTAGCAATGCAAATATTCAAAACAGATATAATTTGACTCAAACTTTTAAAGGCGGTAAGCAGAATTGCTATTTTATTTCTTATTCAAAGGTTATTCGAGCTGAAAAATTGCAATTTTTCGATTTTTTGAAAGTTCAACCGCGTTTATCTCGAAAACTATGCATCCTACAAAAAAACTTGTAGGAACATTTTTTGGTTAGAATGACCCAAACAATACAAAAAAATGTTTTGTTTTGCGAGAAATCGCGCTGTTATGTAATTCCTCAACTTCTTTGTTCATAACAATCTTATCGACATCCGGATCAACTGTTACCCAAAAAATTCGTGTTCTACGGGCCAAAATACATAAAAAAAGCTTGGGTAAGTCCATCTGAATTAAGAAGGCCGTTGTACCCCCCCTGGCGACAGGACTATCGGAGCCGTTTTTTAATTATTAACAATTTAGTGCAAAAAACGTGATTATTTTCGATTTTCTGGCAGTGCTTCGTAGTGACTGAAGGACAGGCACGTAGCCAGGAAATATGCTTGAGGGGGTCCAAACACAACTCAATTTTTTGGTTAGATTAGACGGTAAGGTATTGAAAAAAATATTCAGAATACATTTTAGATCCACATACAAAATTTGAAAAAACTATTTTAAAAATTGCAATTTGTTGTTATTTTCTCATTTAATTAAAAAATATTTTCAAATTTAATAAAATATTTTAACCATGTAAAACTTACATTTTTAAAAATTTTCAAATTACTTTAACCAAGTGTTTACTACTTTACTAATAGACATTTACAGGGCATTTAGCAGTAAAAACACGATAATAAATTGATTTTTAAATGAAGCACCTAGATACTTGCAACTTTTTGCATTGTGTTCAGGATGAAACCAGGAAAAAGTCTACTAAACAAAAATGGGTAGAAATGCATATTTGAACTTTAAAGTGCATAACCAGGGCCGGCGATAACGGGCCTGCAAGGGATGCATTGCAGGCGGGCGCCCCTGTTTGGGGGGCGCCAAAATGAGCTTCTTTTTCTGCTGGTTTTATGTAAAATACTAAAATAGAAAAATTCATCTTTTAAATGTGGTTTAAATTCATCATAATACCCTAATCTGTGTTTGTTAGTTTTGCATATCACATAATATACAAAAATATGCAATGCGGCATAGAATTCTTATTAACATGTAGTAATGTAATTTATTGGTCAAAGATATCATATTTCAACCAAACAACTTTGCTCTTAATGAGAATGCTTTGGTTACGTTCTTCAAATGTCTTGCAAGTTGTTAGTTTTGTATCAGCAGTTATGAGAGGAAATGAATGATTTCTAGTAAAATAAACAAGATTGTAATTCTGTTTTCTTGCCGCCTGCGCCTGTCTAATTATTTTAGTATTATGTACCTATTAATAGGTATCAAGTTAATTATTAATCCCATAAAAACATAATATTTAAAATAAACATTTTACATAAAATTTAGTTTAGAACTCTTTAGATTTAGTATTATTTCATGTGATTATAATACAGAATAAGTTGTACTCTGCAGTTAAAGAATCTAGTAAATTAATATAAAATTATATTTAAGTACTACTCAGTACTATGTATTAATAATTTACGGTTAAGTTATTATTTTTATTCAGTTAAATAAAAATGGATTTAAAAAAATATCTGGGGCACACATCGAAAAATAAAAGCTGAAAAAGAAGAAATGACACAAAAAAACAATCTTAGTTCTCTTAGCCAACTTCTTAAAAAAGTTAAAGTGAAGTTGTTTTGTCAGGTGAGGGGTCCAATAAAACTGTAACCGAACTTTATTTACCGGGGACATTTGCGGATAGCGGGACACCGACTTAAGTCGGTGCCTCGCTGCCCGGAACACACATTTTTAGGACACAAGTCCAAAATCAAGTCATTAATAGGGAGAAAAGCTCTTCTAGCTACACCTAAAATCAGGTGGTTTAACCACATAAAGTAATACAGAGGATGTGTTCCATTACCCAGTGCATCCAAGGTAACGTTCAGTACAAAGCCTCCTAAGGGTAAAAACATGCCGAAGATACATGGCTGAGCGCGGTGTAGGTCGCGATCGCGGTCGCTACATCGATATCAAAACAAACCTTCATTTTCTTATGAGATCGCACATACCAAGGATGTGTCACCCGTTTACCCTCGCGACCTTTTATCGCGGTTTACAGCGATGTCGATGCCAAAACAGGATACGGAAAGTATCTTCGGTAAGGGTAAAAACATTCCGAAGATACATGGATGAGCGCGGTGTAGATCGCGATCGCGGTCGAGCTTTACATCGATGACTGGCAGAACATAGCGAAGATACTTTCCGTATCCTATTTTGGCATTTGATATCGATGTAGCGACCGCGATCGCGACCTACACCGCGCTCATTCATGTATCTTCGGCATGTTTTTACCCTTAGGAGGCTTTGTACGGCGATGGGGAGGGGTGGTGGTACAGCTTGGGAGGTCAGATAGATACGGGGTCAGGTTACGCAGTGTGACCGGTTTGATCTACGGACATGTGGGTCTCACTGTTCCATTTGAACACACATAATGTTCCCGAGGCTGGGTTGTACGAGTATCTGTGTGTATGTGTGTGGGATGGGGGGCGCCTGTGCTAGTATTGCAGGCGGGCACATTATACCCTAGCGCCGGCACTGTGCATAACCATGTCAAAATAAATATATTAAGGACCAGATTTTGTTATTCAGTGGGTTTTTTGGGTCACTGAACACTAATACGCAATCATAACCGACCCCGATGAACTGGTGCCCAGGGTTAGGTACTTCAAAGAATATATACTCTCCTAGAAAGAGAGTTTGAATGGAACAGATGAGCACGTTTATTTGTCCCTTGAAAATACCGTAGTCATTGTCAGGCCACATGCACCAACTCAGTTGGTGCACAAAATCCTATGCTGAAACGTTACATGGTAGTACCCTTCTATAAGGCCTATGTTCTTTGGTTACTGCTAAGGCACGTCATCTGGAAGTTTCGAGGGTTTTCGACACTAAATTGATACAAACAGATTATTCGGGTGGTTCTGGGGTGCTGATTCTTCGTGCTGAACCCGAATATGACATCAAAATGGATCGCCGGAGCACCTAATGCCCAGGGTGACTGATATGGATATGCACGTAATCTTCTGGAATTTCGAGAGGTATCGGAGGTCGGTTTTGATGGCGTATTCGTGTTTAGCAACCCCAAACCCCTCCGAGTAATCTATTTGCATCAATTTAGTGTCGGGAAGCCTCGAAATTCCAGAAGATGACGTGCATATCAGTCACCCTGATTAATAGGTGCTCCAAGGGTCGGTTCTGATAGCATATTCGTATTCAGCAACCCCATAAACCCCCCGAGTAATCTGTATGCATCAACTGAGTGTCTTAAACCCTCGAAACTCCAGATGACGTGCCTTAGCAGTAACCCCAAACAGCAGGTGCTTCGAGGATCAGTTCTGATTACGTATTCGTGTTCAGTGATCCCAAAAATCCGCTTAATAACAAAATCTGGCCTTTAATACCTAATTTCACAATTGTATCTTTAATAAATATGATATAATGATGATGATTTTAGTGACTACTAACAAAATATATTTTTGGTTATTTGATGTATATCTGGCTTTAATTCAACGTTCCAATGAACGGACCAAAGAGCCAATAAACTGAGTCCTTCGTTTCCCATCTTGTTTGTGGGTAAAGTTTTTATTCTCTTCAATGTTGAGAACAAACGTTCTACACTGGCCGTTGTGAAAGGGATAGTTGTCAAAATTGTAAGGAATTTGTAAATATTTGGAAAAAAATATTTATTACAATGTTCCATTACGTGGAGAACTTTGGTTCCAAAGATGAAATTGTATTACAGTTAGACCATACCATTTATATTCAGCTTTTATTGCTGCAAGGGAAGTGTTGCGGGAGTAATAGGCAGAAAAGTTTTCTAGTAATCTTGCTTTTTCTGTAAAGGCAAATCCAGGAAAAAGAATTTGAAATGCTGATAGAATACTTTAGTTTTTGGTAAATCTGATTTTTAAATTGGATATAAGTTGATCCCTACACTGAATAAAAACATAAATAATTCTAGTAAATAATAATAATAATTTCGTTCACTTTTTTAAAAATAATAATAACTTGGGGATAAACTGGCTGCCTTGGTACCAAAGCCGAGACAGGTTTGGGAGGGGTCCGGACCCCATAGACCCCTCCTTTGGCTACGTGCCTGCTGAAGGATATTTTTCTACTTAACTTCTCGAAATCTATATGGAGCAGTGTGATGGCTAATGGATAGACAATTTACTTAATCCATTTTATTAGTCTGGGCTGATTAGGTATCGGAGAATAGGCCATTTTTGGGAAAAGTTATTTATGGTATGTTTAACAGTAAATGGTTGAGTTCAATTAGTTACCACTATAAACATCCTGGATTAACCGATAATAGTATAAAAGGCCCGGTTTCAGGTAAAATTTAAATATGTTTTCTGGTAAAATTTGTTTGCTTTATTATGGGAGTACCGTCTAGTCAGTGTTAATTGTCAAAAGACCAACTCTGTCTACCTCGGTTGCTTATCGCTCCGGGTGGGTCTTAACAATGGGCCAGGTCAGATAAATTTAAAAACATTTACGACCGCACTAATTGAACTCAACCATTTACTGCTGAACAAACCATACCAGCAATTTTATTGCTGGAATCGAATTTTATGATTGTATATATTAATAATATAGGTATGCAAAGTCCGCAGATAGTGTGCTACTTTTTTTATAAACAAAATGGCGCCGGAAAATCGTGTTTTTTTTTAAATTTTTGCTCTATAACTCCAGAGATTTTAAATTTACACCAAAATCACCCAAATAAAAATTCACCGTAATTAAATTCTGCATAGAGACTTGTTTTTCACGATTTACTTCGACGAAAATTTTCCCCGGAAAATGCGGGTTTTTCCAAAAAATCTTTAATTTTCAACTAAAATTTTAGGTAAGTAATTGTTTATCAATAATTAAATAATTTGGTAATATAAAAGCTTTCCAGAAGCTGATGAAAATTGAATTAACAATTTAACAACAATTGAATTGTTAATTAAAAATTTCTGATCGCTATAATAACCACAATAATAAATTAATTTATTATAACAAAAAAAAGCAACTTTGACCTTTAATAATGCGTTAGTTAGATGGCTCTACTCGAGTTACTTAAAAAAAAAGAATGAAGAAAATTGCTCCATGGGAAGCCGAGAAAATACATTTTTTTAACGTATACCGATTTTGAACTTTGAGATTACATTTTCTCCAACCTAATTTTTGATTGGAATTTTGCTATTTTTGGCAATTTTCACTCGTAATATCGATAGTTTTTATTATAATAATATATGTTATGAGCATTTTAAAGATATCAAAATTGGTGTGGAGAAAGAGGACCGAAATAAAAAGGTGATAGTTCGAAAATTATGATCCTATTGTTTATATCTTCGCCGTAACGGCCGGTCAACTTTGACCGGTTGTATGGCAGAAACCACTCATCACAATTAAACGTTTTTTCTTTTAAAAGAAGCATCTTGCCGCTTTTTTTTCAAATACCCTTTTCATGATTTAATTTAATTTAATATTTCGCGAGATATCCTATTTGTTTATAAGCCAAAAAATTGTTTATAATTTTAAAATATTCCTGAGGCCGCTTAAATAGTCCAATTTCAATTCCGTAATGTTAGTTATTATAAGTGTTAAAAGTACAATTTTAAGGCACGCATGTGAAAGTTTGCAGAATGAGCGAAGCGAATTCTGCAATTCACATGAGTGCCTTAAAAATGTACTTTTTAACACGCATATCATACAATATTTTTTCCACAAACGTAATTACAGGACAATATCTACAAAAACTTTTACTTGAACTTGACTGACATTCCGATTTTAATTTTTTTGAAAATACATCAGAATTGCATATACGGTCAATACGAGCTGCAGTGCCTTAAAATTTTTTTAAGGCACTAGTGCCTTAAAGTAGCATTTTTAACGCTCGTATGGAGTGCTAAAAATTGCATTTTTAACACGGTTGTAAAAAAGGTATATTAGCTAGGTATAGTGTCTTTTTATACAAAAAGCATAGTTATTCTTATGCATCATAATTATTGCGGTTATTATAGCGACCGTAAATTTTTAATTGACAATTCAATTGTTGCGAAACTGTTAATTCAATTTCCACCAGTTTCGGGAATTATAATCTATACGAAAAGAGCTTTTATTTAATATAGCCAAGTTATTTAATTATTGATAAACAATTACTTACCTAAAATTTTTGTTGAAAATAAAGACTTTGTTGGAAAACCCCGCATTTTCCGGGGAAAATTTTCGTCGAAGTAAATCAAGAAAAACACGTCTCTATGTAGAATTTAATTACGGTGAATTTGTATTTGGGTGTTTTTGGTTTAAAGTTAAAATCTTTGGAGTTATAGAGCAAAAATTGAAAAAACACGATTTTCCGGCGACATTTTGTTTATAAAAAAAGTAGCACACTATCTGCGGACTTTGCATACCTATATTATTAATATATATATATATATATATATATATATATATATATATATATATATATATATATATATATATATATATATATATATATATATATATATATATATATATATATATGTATACAGCGTGTCTACTTGAGTTGGAAACATATGGGAAACTTTTTTATTATTAATTTTACGAGAAAAAGTTATTCTTTATAAAAAGTTCTGCATGCCCCAAAACCTAAGATTCAATTATCAGATATCAAATTTTCTCAATATTATACGAGGTATGTCAAAAAATATGAATTTCGGCTAAGGGTAAAGTACCTTTATTTCTCTCAATATCGAAAATTCTTATGATAAAAAGTTGTTTGGAATTAAAAACTAAGATGAAATATGCAATTACATGCTTCTTATTGAAACAAAAATATTTTTCTCATATTTATGGATACCCAACATCGTTTTTAATTATTACAAATATCATAACTCGTTTATTATTCATTTTACGAAAAAAAGTTATTCTTCATAAAAAACTTTGCATGGTCTAAAATCTAAGACACAACCATGATATATCAACTTTTATTAATTTTATACGAGGTGTGTCAAAAAATATGAAATTCGCTCAATATTATAGCACCTTTATATTTCACAGTATTTCAATTAGAAGGATGTAATTGCATATTGACACATAGTTTTTAATTCTAAACAACTTTTTTAATAACCGTTTTCAATATTGTGAAAAATAAAGGTACTTTACTCTTGAGTGAAATTCATATTTTTTGACATAACTCGTATAAAATTAATAAAATGTCATATCTGTTGGTTGAATCTTCGGTCTTAGGACATACAGAGATTTTTATAAAGAATACCTTTTTTTCGTAAAAGTAATAATAAAAGAGTTATCGTATGTGTAATGAATAAAAACGAAGTTAGTATCAATAAATTTGAGAAAAATTTGGAAAATATTTTTTTCCAATTAGAAGCATGTAATTACATATTTGAGCTTGGTTTTTATTTCCAAACAACTTTTCATAATAAGAATTTTCGATATTGAGAGAAATAAAGGTACTTTACCCTTAGCCGAAATTCATATTTTTTGACATACCTCGTATAATATTGAGAAAATTTGATATCTGATAATTGAATCTTAGGTTTTGGGGCATGCAGAACTTTTTATAAAGAATAACTTTTTTTCGTAAAATTAATAATAAAAAAGTTTCCCATATGTTTCCAACTCAAGTAGACACGCTGTATATATATATATATATATATATATATATATATATATATATATATATATATATATATATATATATATATATATATATATATGTTCGGAAAGGTTTCCGCGGTTAATACAATGAAACTTAAAGCTAAAATCAATATCAACAAAAGAATTAATATTAAAATTAAACTCACCAGGCTTCCGGGTTGAACCGCGTCGTTGGTTTCTAGGCCGAGCTTTCGACGTCCTCTCTGACGTCATCTTCAGGGCTTCCGGGGTCTCAGTCTCCTGAGGCTCCAGACACTACACTCACTACTCACTACTTCACTACTCACTGCAATACTGTTGTTGCTGACGCTGGGGCGGTCATTTATACTGACGTCAGAGAGGACGTCGAAAGCTCGGCCTAGAAACCAACGACGCGGTTCAACCCGGAAGCCTGGTGAGTTTAATTTTAATATTAATTCTTTTGTTGATATTGATTTTAGCTTTAAGTTTCATATATATATATATATATATATATATATATATATATATATATATATATATATATACATCTTCCAGATATTGATGCGTCCATACATTTATGTTTTTGCATGTAATGCTGCATCCACCGCATTGTTGCGTCAATATACGAACGCAGTATTACAATCGCTTATATTTCGGTAATGGTCGTTGCCAATTTCTCTTAGGTGATATAAGGGGGCACTAGTAATCCAAACAAGTAATGTGGCCAATTTTCATAGAGTTGTGATGCACAGCAAAAAACTTATTGAGGATTTTAAGTGACGCAACAATAATATTAGCATGAAATGTTTGTGTATACATTAGTTCAAGATATCTCTTTCAGGAGGCGCATGAGCCAATCGAGTATAATTCATTGGTGAATATTATTTTCATTCTTTCGATTATTCTGCGTCTTCTAAATTTGGCAACATTGCTAACCGTCTGAAATACCGTTATACAAGCATTTTAAATGTCGATATTGGATCAACGGAAGAAATGGATAACGAAAATGAAATATTTATTGTCATCACAGAACTCAGGTAGGCCTTTGCGAAAATAAGTTGAATAAGTACAAATTAAAATTGTTTTTATAAGGAAAAATACTTTAAAATATTTGCGTTTTTATAAGAAAAAGATGCGTTTAATTATATTTACTGATAAGTACATTTTTTTATTTTACTTTCCGTTTCAATTAATGACAGTTTTGTAACGAATAATGAAATAATATGCTTAAATGTAGTCAGCTTTACAGTTCAGACAGTATCCCTGATACATCGGATGTAGACTCTGATGAAGGCATGTTGGGAAAACCAATAAGAAAATATTTTACTTTAAATAGATATGTTTCACCCGTAATAAAGATTATATGTAATATATGTATTATTGTGTCCAGAAAATTTAGAGAAATCTAATAACACTGGATTAGTTTTCAAGAACAATATTACGTCTCACGCCATATACGCCACGAAAAAGCTAAAAAAAGAGAATGGAAAAAAATTTCTAGATGCTAAGCACATTCTAAGAAGTCATTCAGGACGTTCAGAAAATTATTTCCTTTATTTCATGTAATTCCTTGGATAGAAGAAACCTTTAGAGACTGACCGATTAATCGGTTTCGGCCAGCTTCGGTCAGCATAAATCTTTAGCTAAAAACTCATTCTTCTTCTTCAGATGCAAATCCACTAATGGATGTTAGCGATCACATTTTCCAGTAACTCTCTGTTTCTTGCAATGCGTATCAGAGATTGTATGTCGTTAATCCCTGTCCATTGCCTTATGTTTCGGAGCCAGGGCATTTTCTCGCGTCCTATTCCTTTCTTGCCTTCAATTTGCCCTGGATTATAAGTTGAAGGAACTGGTATTTTTCGATTCGCATGATGTGACCCAAATACGTTTCCCTTTCTTGATGTTTTCGAAAAGTTGGCGCTCTTGGTTGATTCTTTTAAGGACATCTACATTTGTGACTTTCTCTGTCCATGGTATCTTTAGGACACGGCGATAAAATCACATTTCGAAGGCTTCTAATCTGTTTATATCCCTCGTTTTTTATAAAATGCTTCGCATTGTATATAATCTAAGATGCAACCATGAGATATCAAATTTTATTGTTTTATACGAGGTATGTAAAAAAAATATGAATTTCGCTCAACAGTAAAGTAGCTTTATATTTCACAATATCGAAAATATTTCACATATCACCAAGACTTCACCACAATCATATATAACAGAATCTACAAGAGTGAAGCGAAAATCAACGAGTCACAATTTGGTTTTAGGAACGCTTTGGGCACAAGGTAGGCAGTGTTAGATCTGCAAGTATTAGTACAGAGGTGTAGATATATGGACAAGGACTTCTACATGTGCTTTGTAGATTACTCGAAGGCCTTTGACAATGTAAGACATGACCAACTAATTTAAATTCTACAAAATATAGGAATTGATGATAAGGACATTCGAATTGTTACAAGTCTCTACTGGAATCACAGACAGGGTAAATGTCGGCAATGCGTCCACAGAGAACACTGATATCAGAGAAGGTGTGCTGTGCGACAGGAATATTTTCTCTCCCCTCTCCTTTTTAATATTTACTCCGAACAATTTTTTAAAAAAGCACTGGATGCAGCAAACGAAGACATAAAAATCAATGGAGAATTGACAAGTAACATCCGATATGCGGAAGATACAGTCGTACTTGCCAGTAGTATCGATGAACTACAGTGTCTTATGGACAGGGTACAAAGGGCGAGTAAAGAAAGAGGACTTAATCTCAACATAAATAAAACAAAATGGATACTGGTCAGCAAAACTCAAAAACCTGCCAGACAATTGAAAATAAAAAACCAATCAATTGAACACGTTGACTCGTATATATACCTTGGAACAGTCGTCAACTCGAAATGGGATCAAACAACCGAAATACGATCTAGAATTGAAAAGGCCAGAGCAACATTTAAGAACATGAGAAATATAGACACCAATTCCGACATATCTCTCCCACTAAAAATACGGCTGCTAAAATGCTATGTATTTCCAGTCTTGCTGTATGGCGCAGAGGCATGGATACTAACGGAGACATTAATAAGGAAGTTAGAGGCATTCGAAATGTGGGTGTATTGAGGTCTCCTCAAAATATCCTGGACGACTTACACCACCAACGTAAATGTATTGCGCCGAACAAAAAGAAATCTCTTTCACAATTAAGAAACGGAAACTTGAATACCTCGGTCATATTATGAGACATGATAAATATAATATACTCCAACTGGACCGAGTGGATCAACATGGATCGAGTTATTCAGAAACGCCGAAAACAAGATTAAAATTGCTATGATGATAGCCAACGTCCGCAACGGACAAGGCACGTGAAGAAGAAGAAGAATATCGAAAATGGTTATTAACAAAAGTTGTTTGGAATTAAAAACTATTGTTAAATATTCAGTTATGGTGAACTATAAAAGTACTTAACTGTTAAGCGAAATTCATATTTATTTACATTCTTCTTGTTCCGTCTTTTAACGAAGATTGGCGGTCACTTTTTTAAACTCTTCTCTGTCCTTTGCAACGTGATATATCTGTTCAACACTGAGTTTAGTCCAATCTCTGATATTCCTCAGCAAAGATTTCTTCTTTCTCCCCAAGCCTTTTTTCCCCTCTACTCTTCCTTGCATGATGACGTGTAGCAGAGAGTATTTATCGTTACGAAGTATGTGGCCCGAATACGATGTTTTTCTTATTTTAATTCTTAACACTTCTTCGTTTGAGACTTTTGCAGTCCAAGGAATTTTCAGAATAAACCTATATAGCCACATTTCGAATGCCTCCAATTTTTTACTTTTAGAGTCCAAACTTCTACCCCATATAGTAGTTACGACCGAACATAACCTTTGACGAAATTTTTTTTACATATCTCGTATAAAATTGAAAAAGTCTGATATAATAATATTATGGTTTCATCTTAGATTTTAGACTAGATAGAGTATTTTATGAAGAATAACTTTTTTCGTAAAATTGGCAATAAAATAGTTATCTATCATAATTGAAATAAAATAATGTTGGGACTCCGTAATTTGACAAAAGTTTTCAATTTTTTTTCAATAAGAAGGATGTAATTGCACATTAAAACATAGTTTTAATAACAAACTACTTTTCATAGTAACAATTTTTGATATTCTGAAATATCAAAACCTTTTATTATTTAAATATTTACCCTTTAACGAAATTCATATTTTTGACATACGTTGTATAAAATTAATAAAATTTTATATCTGATGGTTGAGTTTTAGATTTTAGACTATGCAGAGCATTTTATGAAGAATAACTTTTTTTCGAATGATTGGTAATAAAAAAGTTTCCCATATGGTTCATACTTACGCAGACAGACTTTATAATAGCTAAAATTTTTTGAATTTTCAAAATGTAATGCCATATTCGGATTCAGCGTAATCAAAAACAAAAAAAGAAACATATTTTATCAAAGACAACTGATGAATACAACGATATTGTTTTCATCCATTTTAAAAAATGTGAAATCATATAATTATATACATCCTTCTGTCTGTCTGCGAACACAATTCCTCCGTCAATATAACAGGTAGAATGACAGATGATGTGTCAAATGATAGATTATAAGCGAAGGATCCGTCGAACTCCCAGGATAATTACAGCTTAAGATAAAACAAATTCGTCTCAATTAATAAATTTTACAATATTGTATGACAATCCACAATTTTACGTTTAGTTAAAATGTTAACAGAAATGTTAACAGAAAATAAATCACTTATGATGATTACTAAACATAAATTTTTCTTTTTTTTTCATTCATTTCTAGAATAGAAAATCGACTTAAAGATTTTGACCCTTCCTTAATTTTTTTATGGCGGCGGCCCTGGAAGGATGGTACTAAAGGTGAGAAATTTAACCTAGTCTGTCTGTCCGTCTATCCGTCCTACCGCGAATAAGACTCCTCTTCACTATACCAGGTAGACTGACAAATGAGGTGTCAAATAAAAGCTTATAATCCAAGGCAAGGATGGTACTAAAGGTGAGAAATTTGACTTAGAACTTCCGGTTTTAAAAATGCGACCGGAAGTACTGTTTTAAAGTCACCGGAATAGTACAAGTGATAGATTATTCGACGCGCCTTCGCAAAACGAGAACAAATATATACTTTCGGTGTCATGACTGTCTGTCCGTTGGTCCGTCCCTCCGCGAATACAACTCCTCCATTATTAATACAGATATATATGACAAATGAGGTGTCGAATGAAAGCTAATAAGCCAAGGATAATAGTAAAGATGAGAAATTTGACAAAGGACTTCGGTTTTAGAGTTAAGCAATCGTAAGTACTGTTTTAAAGTCACTCAAAATATGATATGAATGTAAATAAAGATGACTCAAAATTAGTAAAATCGTATATTAATCGACGCAAAGTTACATGAAGAGTTCAACTATCGACTTCTAGTTCTACTTTCGATCACTTTGGGTGAAAAGCTAGGACTTACGAAGTCCACTTACTTGTTTCTAAAATTATTTATACACAAAAATTTTTATTATTTAAACAATTAATAAACAATTAGCGGCTAAATCTTTGAAAAGAACTTTTTACCATAACATTTATATAAAATAACAAAACAAGTTTTAGAAAACTTTAAGTTTGTTTGAGTTTTTCGGAAACAATGCATGCTTTGTATTGTACCTTGCAACCCAAGGTACAAGTTATTGTACCCATTATCTAGCAAACAACCTTGAGAAAATAAAATGACCTTTTCTACACGGACATATTCTAACAGAGCACAAATAGCATTTAGGATCACATTAAAATGAAATGATAAACTGGACCGAGGTATTTGATAGTGGCAACGTTGTGGACGCAGAAATAGCTTTCCTGTGAACAAAGATACCCGTTGCGGATACAGAAATGCCGGCTTGCTGTAATATGGTATATTGGGACGTTCCAACGATAGCAAAATATGTGGATGCAAAATTGCTATCGTAGTGAAAGTAAAACTCATCTCCTTTATTCTTAGAGTATATAGAAAACTGAGTTGATGCCGAAGTAGCCATGGTTGCAGGATAGCCAACAATGTTCTAAAATATAGATATACATCAATTTTTCGAGTGGACGCACAAACATACCTATGGTAAAAGGATGCAGCAATGATGGTAGGATTTATATATATATATATATATATATATATATATATATATATATATATATATATATATATATATATATATATATATATATATTATATATATATTCATAAAATTCGATTCCAGAAATAAAATTGCTGGTAAATAACTTTTCCTTGTATTTTGCTAATTAGCACAGAGTATATTGATTTTCTTTGTAAGAAGTCCAGTTGTCGTTAGGGGCTCATTACATCATAGTTTGTCTTGTACAACAAATATGGCAACTGCGTCGTTCAGCTTTAATATACACTATTACGTTTATATTAGTTCTACATAATCTGGACCATCTCAGAGTGGTTGGGGGTAGTTACCCCTACGATAGGGGTTGATGAAGTAAACACTACTCACAGTATATTCATTTATTTTCAACTAGGAGTACGACTGTAAAGAGTTGGTGTGCTAATGTACGTTCACCCTCTGGTGTATCTCAATTATCAATGATGATTGATCACGCAATGAAATTGGAATGCCTCCCGATGTTTTCTGTGTATATAAATAAAAAAGAAAGTGTTGATATTATTTATGCTGAGTCGGCTTTGGTCATGAATTAGGAATATGTAATATTGAATCGCTGACACCGCAGGATTGACAACTGGTACACTTGTGTGGAGTAATCTGGGTCACGTAATATGTATAATAAACAAACGTGTGTTTGTTGACCAAGGAGATTTAAATTTTAAAAGAGTGTCTTGCTCTTAATTGGATGCTTAATAATGGATGCTGTGAATCCCAATACATCTTTCCCCTCCTGGCAAAATTTTCTGACTTCGGAGAAGGAAGAAAATTTTCAGATAGCACCACCAACTGATTACTGCGTTTTAATCAATACAAATTAAATATTTATTTCCTATAGCTAATAATTAAATACAAAGAAAAAAAATGTTCGTTATCAACATTGTTCCCGTTTCACTTGTCACTCACTGTGTTCTCGGATTGTAAGCATATAATATATTCTTATGTATTTCCTTGATTTTGTTGTTTTCCATTCTGACCTTACAGTTATTTACCTCTGTTATTGTGAAGGGGCCTACATAAAGACTATCAAACTTACCATTCTCTTTTCTTTTTACCAGGACTAAGGGCCGGTTGTTCGAACGCTAATCAACAATGGCCACTATCAAATATTTAATTACTGTCACCAACTGTCAATGTCAACTTTGTTTGGGTTGCTGAAAACATAATTGATTATAATTATGAGATTAGTTAATCAATTAACATAACAATTATTAACAATTGATTAACTAATTTCATAATTGTAATCAATAATTATGTCTTCAGCAACCCAAACAAAGTTGACATTGACAGTTGGTGACAGTAATTAAATATTTGATAATGATCATTTTTGATTAGCGTTCGAACAACCGGCCCTAGGTCGCCTATTTTAAAGTGTTGTGGTGTTGTTTTGGGCTTATGCTTTTCTTGCCGCTCTTTTTTGTGCTTTAGTAAGAAGGTTCTAGCTCTCTCGTGTGCACTTTGTAGTTTGTACCGTAACTCATTGTAGTAGGCATCTATATTGTAACATGGTTGAATCTCCTGTGTAAGGTCTTCCGGTAGGTTAACCTTCCTGCCATATAGCAGTTCAAACGGTGTGTAGCCATGATACCCGTTAGGGGTTGTATTGTAGTAGTATGTGAACATTCTGCAACACACGTCCCAATTTTCTCTGTCTTCGTCTATGAATGCTCTTACGTACTCGTTTAATGCTCTGTGTAGTTTTTCGCAACTTCCAATGGACTGTGGATGGTATGCCGTTGAAAAGTTGTGCTCTATTTTTAGTAGTTTTGTTAGTTCCTGCATTACTTTATTCTTATACTCTGTGCCTTGGTCTGTTCATATTTGCTTCATGAGTCCGTATGTTGGTATGAAATGATCAAAAATTCCTCGGGCTATTGTCTCGGCTTCTTTATTGCACACGGGTATACTGACCGCGTATTTCGTCAGTTCACATAATATTGTGATACAGTATCTATTACCCTCCTTACTTTTGGTGAATGGACCTATCGTATCTACATATGTATACTATGTCCCACGGTTTGGAAGAAGTGTTCGATATCACGAATTCTTCGACATGTGTTCTTTTCGGTTTGTTAATTTGACATTTGTGACATTGTTTAACTTATTTTCTTACGTCTTTTTCCAAATTTTTTCATATGAATCTTGCTTTTAGCTTCTTTATTAGTCTATTATTTCCTACGTGTCCTCCAAATATCGGGTGATTATGATATTCCTCTATTAATCTGCGTTCTTCTTTGTCGTCTTCTATTTTTTCTGGTACCTCACATATGTATATCTCTACATTTTTCAATATTTTGTTTCCTTGTTCAATAAATTCATCCATTGTGCACAATTTAAAAATAATATCATTTACGTATATCTTTACTTTACGTACTGCATTCTCTACCGCCAGCTTATCAAGCTGTGCCAACGTTTGGTTTAAATCTAAATGATCGAATCCTGTGGCTATGCTCTTGCTGCATTTTATTTTGTTTTTGGCCCTAATGCTCAGTCTTGGTGAGATTAGTTCTGCTCCAAAAGACAAAATTGGTAGTCTATGCGCCTCTAAATTATTTAGTACCTTTCTTACTGTCTGTCTGGGGGCGTCTGGCTGTAGTTCGAGTTCACTTTCTGCCTTCGCCTGCATTGATTCTTTCTCCTTTTCTCTTGCTTGAGCTCGTGTTATAGCTAGTATATGGGTATTGTCTATGTATAGGTTCTTTAGTTGATGCAATGTTATTCTTGAAAGGCTGTCTGCGTAGTTATTTTTCCCTGTTATATACTCTATTTCGAAATCGTATTCCTCTAGATCTAATCTGATCCTCGTGAGTTTCGAAGTTGGTTCTTTCATTGTAAATAACTGTGTTAGTGATTTATGATCTGTTTTTACTAAAAATGTTGGTGCTCCATACAGATAACATTTGAAATGATTAATTCCCCAATGGATCGCTAGTAATTCCTTAATGATTATAGGTTTATTGCATTCTCCTTTACTAAAACTTCTTGATGCGTATGCTATCGGTAGGTCTATTCCGTTGTAATCTTGACTTAAAATTGCTGAACAACTCTCGTTGGATGCGTCTGTCGTTAGGATAAATTTATTGAAATCTGGATATTTTAAAATCGGTGGCTTCATCATATATGATTTAAGCTTATTGAATGCTTTTCCACATTCCTCTGACCAAAAAATTCTACTCCTTTTCTCGATAATCTGTTGAGTGGTCTGCATATTTCAGCAAAATTTTGAATAAAACGTCGATAATAGTTACAAAATGCTACGAATCTTTTTGTTTCTTCTGCTGTCTTAGGTGTCGGGTATTGTTCAATCGTTGCAAATTTCGCTTTGTCTGGTGATACTCCTTCCTGAGAAAGATCATGTCCTAAATATGTGACTTCTCTTCTAAAAAATTGACATTTCCCTGGGTTAAGTTTCAAATTGAATTTTCGACATGTCTCGAATGTCTTTTTCAGGTTGTCTAGGTGATGTTTTTCAGATAGTCCTATTACTACTATATCGTTCATGTAAAGAAATGCTTTGTCTGGTTGTAACGGTCACGTTACTAACTTAACTCTTTAATTATTTTTATAATTATTTTCCTTCGCTCTCCATTTAAATTCTCTAATTTCTCGTATAGGACTACTGAGGTGACGTCATACCTCGGTGATGGAACGTACTTCACCTATCGAGAATTATTTCGCGTTCGGTGAGTTTGACGTCGTACTCTTGGAAGGAGAGACGAAGGTTCATCACTTGACCTGTGGCTGTAGGTGAAGTTGGTTGCTACCATAGAATATTAGAATGGCGGTTGGTTTTTATTTTATAACATCAGTGAAAAGAAAAAAAATTACCACAAATGGTTTTCTACAGTAGGGTGGCATGTGGGTAGAACAACCCCTCTTGGAATCGGA
Organism: Diabrotica virgifera virgifera; assembly: GCF_917563875.1. Classification (NCBI taxonomy): domain Eukaryota; kingdom Metazoa; phylum Arthropoda; class Insecta; order Coleoptera; family Chrysomelidae; genus Diabrotica; species Diabrotica virgifera. Next base: position 148,355,866 of record NC_065448.1, on the reverse strand, counting down.
ATAGAAATCACGCCATTTGGGAGAAACCCTACCATGAAGTCATAGACCTTATTTGACCACCTAGAGAAACCACTACAGCCACAGTCAAGTCATCATGGGAATATGTCTTTTTGGGAACAAGCTATGGGAGCGTTCCAGCTCAATTTTCGTCTTGGCACCTGGGCCTATAGGAGTCATGGAGTCGCACCATCCTGGTGCATCATTTTCTAGGATGCAACCGCAACCTCGTTTGGGGAACATTCAGTGAGGTGTTTTAGTAACTATTGGTTTTTTTTATATTTCAGACTATCTGTTAAATACACTATGTTTTTTTTCCAGATTTAGGTTACCTCTGGTTTTTTTTGACATATTTGTATATTAGATTATTTGGTTCCCAAACTTTGTATGTACGGTAACTTCTTGTGCACAGGAATAAGCCTAGAGAAAATTAGGTTTTTAATACTTTATTATTGCTTTGATATTGGTTTATGTAATTCGGGTAAATTTATTTTGTAATATTACTAGCTTGTTTCCCAAATATTTTACTGTTATTCGCTTTATTCCATTTGTTCGGTTAATTTAGGTCATCGTCGGTATTTATCTCAACTTCATTTCTACTTTAGTCAATTGTATATTTAACTTTATTTATTCATTACTGTATTTTCCCTTAGTGAGGCTTGGGCCTATTTATTTGTAGTATTTTCATCTTTGTCAGTTTCCTTTAGTTGTACGTAGCAGGCGTACTATAACCATTTGGTAGAAGACTTATGTAATTTTGTACCCTATATGTTAGTGAGAGGTACTTATACCTGTAATTTTGTAACAGGTAACATTGTTGTTATCTTAGGTTGAACATAACTTTTGCAAACTTTTGTCATGTTAGAGTCACATAATATGAACTTGTTTAACTCAGAGATTGTTAAAAATCTAGTAGTTATTTTTAATAAATATGTATTTATTTTGTATATCATGAATTTTATTATTCCTTTATGTTCATTATTACAGGTTTAATATATTTAATATTTGACAGCAGTATAAGATACCTGGGAAAATGATCGAAGATCATTTTCATGGCGCCCATGATTAGTTAGTTTTATTTATTTTGTTCGTTTTTAGTCATTAGTCATCTCCATTCATTTTCAGTACATTATTCTTATTTTATTATTTCATCTTTTAGTCATCATTACTATCTATATAGAGCTACTGTTCTTCGACAGGCATGCAAACGAGCCGTATCCATCCTTGAGTGTCAAGTTGCTCTCTTGCATCTATAGCTAGCCAACTCTATTCAGTTTGCCTCTGTCTCTTCCCACTTTACTTCTATCCCTTCTAATCCCCCTTTCTTCAGTACTACTGAAAAGTAGTATTTTTTATTTTTCCTATTGCGGCTTCTCAACGTAGAAGTCACTTCATCCTTTTCTTCCCCCACACACCACTATCTCTCTTCATTTTTAGTTACCAAATCTTTTCTTTTTTTTCCTTACTTCTGTTGGAGTACCTATATCTTTCTTTTTACTTTCACTCCAACAGAAGTTTTCTTCTTTTTGTTACATGGTGTTAATCCTGAAAACGCTATTGACATCATCCTTGAAAAGCTATTCGAGCTTACGTTTAATCCAAAAGGTAATCTGGTAAATTGAAATGCTCCATTTTCCGTGCTAAACGATGTGTATTTTCTCGATGATTTTTCTAATGGTATTTGGTGAAAACCTGACATTAAGTCTATAACTGAAAACCATTTTGCTCTTCCTAGTTGATCTAATATCGAGTCTATTCTTGGTAATGGAAATTTATCTGTGACTATTTTCTTGTTCAGTTGTCTAAAATCTATGCATAACCTCCATGCTTTATTTCCATCTATAGCTTTTTTCGGTACCAGCACTACTGGGCTGTTATATCCTGATGTAGACGGTTCTATGATTCCTTGGTCTCTTACTTTTTGTACTTGTCGGTTTAATTCCTCTGTTTGTGCATGAGCTGTCCTATAGTTTTTAATATATATCGGAGTTTGGTCTTTAACTCTCAGTTTCTGTTCGTAGAAGTTGTTACATGTTAGCATGTCATGCCTTAGGGCGAATATATCTGAATATTCTTCGCATAAAGATACTAAGTTATCGCGTATGTATTCAGGAATGTCTAACTTCAATGATTCCTGTAATTCTTTTTTCCTATCCTTGCTGTCGTTGATCAGTCGATATGTTGAATACTTTAATGTCTAACGTCCTGATTGTGTTTGCTTCTACTGTTTCGTAGGTTGTGTTCAAAATTTTGATGTACGGATTATTACTTGAAATAATTGCTCTCTAGGGGAGTGCAATTAGAACGAAAACATGCATTGCTTCGGAAAAATTCAAACAAGCTTATATTTTTCTAAAACTTTTTTTGTTAGTTTATATACATGTTAAAGTAAAAAGTTCTACTCGCAGATTTGGCCGCTAATTGTTTATTAATTGTTTAACCAATAACAATTATTTTGTATAAATAATTTTAAAAATATCGATAAATTCATTATTTTACTTTGATCAAATATGTTTCTATTTTGTTTTTGATTATGCTAAATCCGAATATGACATTGCAATTTGAAAATTCTTATACAGAAGCTCTTATACAGTGTGTCTGCGTAGCTAGGAACCACATGGAAAACTTTTTTATTACCAATTTTACGAAAAAAAGTTATTCTTAGTAAAATGCTCTGGATAGCCAAAAATCTAAAACTGAACCATCAGATAAAAAATTTTATCAATTTTATATGAGTCAAAAATATGAATTTCGTTAAAGAGTAAAGTACCTTTATATTCCAGAATATCAAACAATGCTATAATGAAAAGTTGTTTGAAATTAGAAACTATGTCCAAATATACAATTACATCATTATAATCGAAAAAAAAATTCAATTTTTTCTCAAATTACGGATACTCCTCATATTACAATTATGATAACTATTTTATTATTACTTTTACGAAAAAAAGTTATTCTTCATAAAATGCTCTGCCTGGTCTAAAATCAGATCATCAGATCACCTTTTTTAATTTTATACGAGGTATGTAAAAAATATGAATTTTTCTTAAGAGTTAAGTGCCTTTATTATTCACAATATTTTAATCTGAAGGATGTAATTGAACACTAAAACAATTTTTTTAATTCCAAACATATTTTCTTAATAACAATTTTCGATATTGTGAAATGTAAAGGTACTTTACTCTTGAGTGAAATTCATATTTTTTGACATACCTCGTATAACATTAATTAAATTTGATATTTGATGATTGCATCTTAGACAATATACGATGCAGAGTATTTTATAAAGAATAACTTTTTTTCGTAAAACTGATAATAAAAAAGTTATCAATAGGTTATAAATTACGCAGACATAGGTACCTACTGTATAAGAGCTAAAAAAATTTTTTTTCTGAACATTTATTATTTTTGGAGCTTATTATTAAATGTATTTTAGGTAAGTTTTACAGAAAAAAGTTTTGATCACTTTGTATAAACATTTTTTTAGCTGGTAATTTCCGGTTTTTGTATTACATTTTTGTTATCTTTCTTAATTTTCTTAAAAAGAGATAATTTATTTTATTTCTAAAGTAAAATAATTCAGTGCATTTTAAAGAATACATCCTAAGCTTTAAAATACCACTTATAAAACTGTAATAGATCTGTTCAAAATTGAGTAATACCGTTTAAAAATGGTGGTAATTCTATAAAACTACGAAGATTTCAAAAATTACAATTTTTGAGACGTCATATCATTTGAATTAAATTTTTGAGATTTTTTTTGAATGAAACATCATTTAGTAAGCTACTTGAAAGGTAAGTTGTGCAAAATTGAGAGTTTTATAAGAAAAATTGTATTAGTTACACATTTTTAAATAATTTTTAAACAAAATTCATGTAAGGCTCACTTTCCGCCCACACCGTACTTATTCCCATATATTTTATTTGTTTCTATTATAACCATAAGATAGTTTAATTATTCTTCTTTTATGATCAATTTATAAAATTTTATTTGCTCTATTAATTAATGAATTACACTAAAATAACTTAACCGTGTACTTCGCCGTACGCTAGTTTACAGTGCGCCAATGTTTGTGAGAAGGGTGACTTTAGCGTTATAAATAAAAAATTATAGAAGATACAGATTTAATTTTAGAAAATTCTTTATATAAGGTTTTTTTTGTAAAATTTTCTGAATTTTTCAATGGTTAAGTCAGTTTTTTTTTCTAAAATTTATAGTTTCGGAGTTATTTAAAAAAACATCTAATTTCGTAGTTCATTTGTTTAATAAAAAATGAAGCACCCACTTCTCGAGTAGAACTTTTTGATATATTGTTTATTAAACATTTCTTAATGAAATTACAAAAAGTTCTATTTTGTTTGATTTTTCCGAAGTGAAAATCTAAATGCACTCCCCTACTCGCTATGAATATTCCTGGTTGTATTTCCTGTTGCTCCACTATCCTGTCGTTCTTCAGTGTTTGAAATTTTTTTACTATTCTGTAAATTTCACATCTAGGCGGTATTATTATTGTGTCATTATCTATATTATCCAAAATGTTCGTACTAATGTAACAATCGTTGTCCTCTTTAATGTGCATTTTAAGGTTAGCGTAGTCTAGTATGCATTGAAAGTTTGAAATAAAGTCTCTATGTACCAATGATTCCGTCGGTTGGAATGGGAAAGCTAGGTTCAACTAATTGAAAGATATGCTCAAATCGAGTTCCCTTTACTTCTAGTGTGGTCTCAACTTCTCCCATTGTTTGCAATTCTCCTTTAGTTACTCTTTTTATTTTCGCCTTTATGTTTGGTTTCACATGTTCCTTCATGAAATCTTGTGAACATTTCAGTATTGAAATATCAGCTCCTGTGTCTATGATAAAGGTATTCGTGTGTTCTAGGATTCCTGTTTTCATTCGTACAAAATTCGTTAGGTTTAAGTCGAAGTTGTAAATATTATATTCCACGTTTGACTGTGTACTTCCTTTGTCACGTTCGTTCAAAACCCCAACTGCGGTTTTTCTTATTCCTCTTGGCTGTCCTCTAACTCTAGTAGCCTTACGTTTCTGTTACGTCCTCCTCTCTGGTTTCCTCTGTACGTTTGGCTGTTCAATTGTCTATATCCTCTGTTCGAATAGTTCCGTTGGTTTTCCGTTGCTTCTCTTTCGTTCCGTTGTCCGAAGTTATTTCTTCTCCCTCTATCGTATTTGTTATGGTATCCTCTTAGGTATTGCTGCTGTCCTCTTCTATTTTCATAATTTGTCCTATAATTTAAGACTCTTCCCTGTGTGTTCTCTTCTGTCGTATCAATCGATAAAAATTTAGATACTACTTCCTGTGGTGTTGTGAAGTTACCTGCCTCCAGTATTAGCTTAGCTTTATCTGCATTAAGGTTTCGTTTCATCGTTGCTACCACTGTTTCCGTCGTATATTTTTTCGCTAATTCCAATGGCATTCCTTCCGCTATGTATGCCACTTTTAACTGTTCTGCTAATTCTTCTACTTTAGATGCGTACACTGTTGCATCTCGATGTCCTTGCCTTTTCTTGGCTAACTTGGCTATTACAGTCTTCGGATTATCGCCTCTTAGTTCTTTGTTCAGTGCCTCGGCTATACGTGGAATCGTATCTTCCGTGGTTATTAGGTTTCTAGCCTTATTGGTCAACCTTGTCTTTATTAATGTTACAGCTGTTTCTTCATGTCCTTCTGCTATTTTCCTAAGTAATTCTAATGCGTCTAAAAATGGTTGTAGTTTACCCGCGCTTCCATCGAACTCGTTGGGCAATACCTTGCTTGCGATATTCAAAAATTCGTTGATCGTCAGAGCCATGTTTAATATTTTTATATCTTGTTTTATGTCGCTTTTTCCCTCTTCTATTTACTCGTCAATTTTTTCCTCTTCTATCTCCTCGTCACTTTTTTCCTCTTCTACTTCCTCGTCGCTTTGTTTTTCTTCTATTTCCTTGTCGATTGGCTGATGTATTGAACTTGGAACTACTGTTCTTAAGTTTACAGTTTGAAATGAGCGTATAACTTTGTCGTCTCTGATTCTTCCAAAATATTTGTTGCACGCTTCTCTTTGTTTGTCTGTTAGCGTTTCCAAATTTTTCTTCGTTAAGTGTGTGAACTTGTTATACGATTTAATTAACTGTGTCGTTACTTTTTCTTGTATATCCTTAGATTTAGGTACTTTCTTCTTCAAGACCCTTCTGCTTTGTCTTATTACTTCTTGCGTAATCTCCTCAACTATTTTGACGAAGTCTTCCCAAGTAACTTTGTTGCTACTCATTTATTCATAATTTTTCCTATCCTTTATTCCTGTACTTCGTAACGAAAACGAAAGCATAAATTCGATAGTCTTACGAGGTATAATAAAATTGTCATATAAATAATATGTCAAAAATAGTAAATGTTATATAGTGATTATATAGTGAATAGTGATTTGTATTGCAATCATTATATCAATCATTATGAATCATCATAAAATCAGTTTGATAGAAATAGGTAAAAAATATTTTGATAAAATAGTAAATATATAAAAATCATGAAAAAATGTAAAATGTATCAATACGTCCTATAAATAGCCATAATATTTGTAAAAAAAATTCCCGCTAATAGCAATAAAGGTAATTAAAAATAGGTTACGTCGATAAAAATAGGTAAAAATTAGATTATGTATACCTTAAAGCCTTAAATTAATGTTATATTATCAGTAGTAATTGCACAAGAGCTCTGAAATTATTGAATTTTTCCCGAGTGACACTTTGACAGTTTTAATTTTGACAGAGTGAAATTATGTCAAAGTGTCACGAGAGCAAAAATTCTATATTAATTTCAGAGATCGTGTGCAATTTGTTGCGATTATTTCATGAATAAAACTGATCAAAACCAAAATTTTATTGTAATTTATTTATGTAAATACAAATTAGTACCATTAAATACACAGTTTTTATAAATATTTGACGATTGAAAGTCATCACTTTTATAACTTTTAAAACATTAATTGTCATTAATGTCACTGAATGTATTTTTTCGTAGCAACGAAGGGCATCTGACGTAATATGCTTAACGACGGGATATTATCAAAAATTATCACCTTAATTTGCATTTCTGTAGCTTTCTATTGGTCAGAATCTCCTATGAATGAAATAATCATTATTATTTATATTATACGAATTACTACTTCATCATCATCATCATGGTGCTACAGCCCTTAGAGGGCCTCGACCTTCTCAAGCGTTCTACGCCATTATGTTCTGTCCCTTGCCTGCACTTTCCAGTTGCCGACTCCGATCTTCTCGGCATCTTGTGTTACCCCGTCCATCCACCTCAACTTTGGTCTACCCCGTCTTCTCATTCCCACGGGTTGAGCTGTTAGAATCCTTTTTATCATGTTCGATTCAGGGGCTCAGGCTACATGTCCTGCCCACTGCAGGCGATTTCGCTTAATTATAGTGATAATATCTTTTCCACCAAACGTTTGCTTGTAGATATTCTGCAGTTCAAAGTTATATCTACGCCTCCATATTCCGTTCTCACAAACCGCTCCGAATATCTTGCGTAGTACCTTTCTACTTTAGGCTACTTTAAAAAGCTGACACGCCAGCGCATCTCCCTGCCTTAACCCCTTATGTATTTCGAATGGGGTTGACGAGTCGTTTTGAATTTTTACTGCTGATAGCATCTTCGCCATTGTCACTTTTATCATAGATATGAGTTTTTTTGGAATTCCCAACTCATTCATAGCATTGTAAAGACTTGGTCTTAAGACACTGTTATATGCCGCCTTAAAATCGACAAAAATATGGTACATATCTATGTTGAACTCTTGCGCTTTTTCGAATTACTACTATATCATGGAAATACCATAAGAATAAACAATATGGACTTACCACTTTTAAACGTCAATGTTCGCTGTTGATCTCGCCAATCTGCGATGAATGTTTCTCTTGAGATTCCTCCGGTGTGCCTTCCATAATGACCATGCCAGTTTCAGGATCAGAACTGCCGTGATAATATAGAGCAGTACCTTCAACTCAGTGTCGGGTTTGACGTCCTTGTTCTTAACGATGATGTTACTATTCACCACTCCATTCTCCTGGATTTCATCCTTGGACGACTTTCCTCCCATACTCGTTCCATATGTTCTCGCCTGGATTTAGATCGCCATATATTAGTTCTACATCACCTGGACCATCTCAGAGTGGTTGGGGGTAGTTACCCCCTACGATAGGGGTGGATGAAGTAAACACTACTCACAGTATATTCATTTATTATCAACTCGGAGTACGACTGTAAATAGTTGGTGTGCTAATGTACGTTCACCCTTTGGTGTATCTCAATTATCAATGCTGATTGATCACGCAATGGAATTAGAATGCCTCCCGATGTTTTCTGTGTATATAAATAAAAGAGAAAGTGTTGATATTATTTATGCTGAGTCGGCTTTGGCCATGAATTAGGAATATGTAATATTGAATCGCTGACACCGCAAGATTGACAACTGGTACACTTGTGTGGAGTAATATAGGTCACGTAATATGTATAATAAACAAACGTGTGTTTGTTTACCAAGGACATTTACATTTTAAAAGAGTGTCTTGCTCTTAATTGGATGCTTAATAATGGATACTGTGAATCCCAATACAAGTTTAGGTAAACGTGATGGTGATTTTAGCTTTTGTTGGACACGAAATTGAGCCAGTGGTAGAAAGCAATATACTGCATTTTGTATACATCGACATTTCCAGATTTAGATTTTTTCACTGCATCAATAAATATTTAAAAATCATAAGTTTACTTTTGTAACTTTAAAGATTGTTCTACTTTATGGTGAAAACTGTGTGCACTTATGACCTGGTTGAAAATAGTTGAAAACTGTTATTTCATTAGCTCCACTAGATTTTATTATTTACACTAAAAATGTGTAAGGGCACCAGTTTTTGCTTTGGAATTATAGTTGTCTAACCCAGAGGTTCCTAAATGGTGGTCCGCGGAACCTTGGGGTTCCGTCTAAGGGACGCAAGGTAGACTGCCAGCTATCTCTCCATCTTTTTGGTGGTCTCCCCGGTGGACGCTTCCCTGCTGGTTTTCCTTCTAGAGCAATTCTTGGTAGTCTGTGCTCCTCCATTCTTTTTACATGACTGAACCATTCTCTTCGTTTTTTTCTACCCAATCTGACTACATCTTGCACGCCACATTGTTCCGGAGTAAATTTTTACTTTAATTTTTCTTCCTACAGCTGCAAAGGTTTCATGATAGGCCACTATACGTTTTACTTTTTGAAAATGTCCACCCTTGACAACATGAAGGCCGCGTCTCACCATCAAATAATTTGATCAAACAGTTTGAGCAAACTCCGGAAGTACGTCAAAGTGACGTCACAATTGCAGTTTTTTTGAAATTCTAAAAATCTGTGCTCTCACTATCAGTCTAGTTTGATCAAATTTTTTGTATTGAGTTGTCTAACCTGTTTGTACTTTATTTAAAATTAAAATTTTTCATTATTATCCACAATGAACACTCAGGATGTGACGTCACTAACTGTCACTTTCAGTTTGCTCAAACCAGTTTGATCAAATTATTTGATGGTGGGACGCGGCCTTAATAATCTTCTGCATGTCACTGGAAAACAGATTACATTATCTGGTGCGGGAGCACGCCAAATAGACTTCTATTCTAGTGACGTCAGGTTGCCTAGCAACCGTCGCGCGTCGAATCTCCCATTTTGCTGACGTCACAAAATAGAATTTCATAATAAGAGAATCGACGGTTGCTAGGCAACGTGACGTCACTAAAATAGAATTCTATTTGGCGTACTCTCACCCCTGGTCTTTTTGTGATTAAATTTCATACATAGACAAATACGACTTGCATGTGTTGCCTATCAAAATCGTGTCATAGCTATCCTTAAGGGGGCCGTAGGGGTTAAAATCAATATTTCAAGCATATTTTTTTTGAAAGTATGGTAGAATTATTTCATTTTTAAATTAAATAACCATATTCATTACAATCCATAGATATTATTCAAGAAAAAATTCAAGGAAAAATATTGAAAAATAAGCCAACTGTGGCAAATTTTTAAAGTGGCTATTTTAGTTCAATTTTTAGATTCTTCAAAACTTTCTATGAAAATAATATACTCTTCATTCGTAACGATAAAGTCATTAGTTTTCGAGATCTTTGAAGTTAAAAATGAAACAACACGGTTATTTTGATCAGTATATTGTGTCGCTTCATTTTTAATTTCAAATATCTCGAAAACTAATCATTTTATTTTTACGAATAAAGAGTATATTATCTACATAAAAAGTATTGCAAAATCAAAAAATTACACTAAAATAGCAATTTCGTCAGTGGCGTAGAATTTGGGAAGGGTCAACCAGCCACTATCCCCTGTCGTACGCCTCTGGTAGTAGCTAGAAACGCTTATTTATCTTAATTTAGTAGGGTGTACAGTATCTACATTTTCTGCCAAGTATGATAAGGATACGACAAATAGTTTTAAAGTATGTATGTATGTATGTATCGGTTTTAGAACGTCTTTCGACGTTGTCCGATGCCTAACTTCCACGTCCTTCTATCACCCCATTGGCCATCTCTAAGATCCCTTGTACCTACTCATTGCTTTGGTTACCCCTTCTTTCCATGTCTTTTTGGGTCTTCCTCGTTTTTTGCGGTTTGGTGGTACCCACTGCATGATCTTTTTGGGCAATCTTGTGTCTTCCATTCTTTGAACATGACCATACCAATTCAACTGTTTCCTCTCAATGTCTGTTGTTAAGTAACCATCTATTCCAATTCGTCGTCTTACTTCCTCATTTCGAACTCTTTCCCTACGGGATATACCTAACGATCTTCTAAACACATCCATTTCTACAGCTTCTAATTTTTTCCTGTTGTTCTCGGTTATTCTCCAAGTTTCTGCTCCGTAAAGTAGGCTGCTTTTAATAAGTGTTTCATAGATATTTTATTTTCGCTGTATTCCTATTTCGGAGCTCTAAAGTATTCCATTTAGACAGCCAATTGTTCTTCTAGCTTGTGTTACCCTTTTCTTTATTTCCTCATCGTCTTTTCCCGTTCTATCGAAGATTACTCCCAGGTAAGTGTATGCACTACAGGATGTGATTTGTTCATTATCCTCTAGTTCGATATTGGATAGCTCAGCTCCTATGGGTAGGTATTTAGTTTTTTCCACATTAATTTCCAAGCCCCACTGTTCATATTCCCCCTTTAGTTTTCTTGCCATATACTGTAGGTAGTTGTTCTGAAGCTATTTTCTTGTGGCATTTTTACAATTTTAACAATTTATAAATACAATAGTATTTTGTATTTTGATAACGGCACCCGATTTGGGCGTCGAAACGTTAATAAAAATCATTTTTTAATAATATTGTGGCTTATTTCCCATTATAAATTGTTAAAACTGTAAGGTCGTCTTTATCATTAGCTATGATGACTTGGTCATCAGCAAATTGTAAGGTATATAAACAAACCTCTCCGAGGTCTATACCCATACCGTGGCATTTACGCTTCCACTGGTTTAGTGCTTTTGCAACATATATCTTGAACAAAGTTGGTGAAATACAGCAGCCCTGGCGCAGACCCTTGTTAACTATGAACTTTTTAGATAGTGTGTTGCCAATTTTTACTTGTAATGTAGAATTTTCATATAGATTTTTTAGGGCTTTGACTAGTGTAGCTGATGTTAGTTTCTTGTAGTGATTTCCACAATTTAGTCACAGGAACGCTGTCGTATGCTTTACGGAGGTCAACAAATATGAGATGGGTCTCTTGATTGGTTGCTGTTTTAAAGTACTGGGTACAAATAATTTTTAAATTTTATTCATATGAATCATATCATAAATTAATCAAAATAACTGTGCCGTTTCATATTTAACTTCAAATATCTCGAAAGTTAATGACTTTATCGTTACCAATGAAGAGTATATATTTACGTAGAAAGTATCTAGGAACCTAAAAATGGCACTAAAACAGTAATTACTCCAGTGGCGTAGAATTTGAGAAGGGTCAACCATCCACCATCCCCTGTCGTACGCCTCTGGTAGTAGCTAGAAACGTTTTTTATCATAATTTAGTAGGGTATCTACTAGTCTCACTTTCTGTTAATTATGAAAAGGATACTTTTTATTACTTTACGGTATACTTTACAGTAACGAACCAGATTTTATTTAAGTGTTTAAGTTAAATCTTCGTATTTTGTGCTAAGGTTTCTCCAGTTACTATATGGACAATTATTAATGAAACACCTTGTATACACACAAAGAACAAATTCCCGTATCAAACGAAAATTTCACAAAAATGTGACTTGGCGGGTTTTGCATGTATACCCCTCATATGGTGGTGGCTGTAGTTCAAGCTGGTTGCACGTTATTATGGTATAGGGTGTGTTTTGTAAAAGTTGGCGAATATAAATAAGTTGAGAACATCTACATATTTGTTTTAATTATTCCGACGTGGTGGAGGCGCCGGGCAGCAAATCCCGTAAGAAAACCACGTGAAGAAAATTGTGTGTCGGAGTATTAAACAAAGAAAGGTTAGTATATAGTTAGATTTATAAAAATTAAAATAAAAAACTAATATAAATAAGGAGAAAATGGTGAGTTAACTGATAACAAACTTAATTAAGAGGTGAAATAATAGGTGGTGAAATCAGTGGTACTTAAAGTGCAATCAAGGGGCTTTTATAAAATAAATAATATTAGTAGAAGGTTAAGGAGAGATGCACTTTTATAGAGGAAATAATTTTAAATAGATTATTAATGGGTACCCACTACGAGTGGTAAGGTGTTCTACGTGAGATTGGTTTGTTATAAGATATCAAAATAATACATATTATATAAAGTATTTATTCATTGCTCTTTTTAGAGGTAAAAGGAGGAAAGGAAATATGGATGAAGGAAATATGGTATCAAATACAGTGGAACCCCGATAAGTCGGCCTCCGATAACCCGGAAGTCCGGCTAACCCGGACCGATTTTCATCAGACAAAACAAATATTTTTTCACTTTGACTAAGTTTTTTGCCAAGAAATAAACAATACTGTATACAACTGTCCGTAATTTAGATGTACTGTGCATATTATGTATTTCATGTTTTTGCAATTACGAGTATAATCGAGTTTATCTGTAAGTATACCGTATTTTATTGATTTTTACCATATTCTCCAGCTAACCCGGATTTTCGATAAACCGGATCGGCCACGGTCCCGATTAATCCGACTTATCGAGGTTCTACTGTATGAAGGAAATTAATGAATTACTGGATCAGATAGCTGAACTAAAGAAGAGTCTTCATCAGACTCCAAGGGTCCAAAATCCAGCATGTATTTTACGAAAATACACGCTCTTATGACGTTTGGAGGAAATTGGTGGAAAATTACTTCAGGACTTTCAGGCCAGTATAAATAATTATGTAAATGTTTATATTACTAAATAGAGAATTGAAGAAACTTTTTAAATGAGCTAGCACACGACCCCTATTCTCATTTAAAAAAATTATCGATTACGTCATCACGCCCAGAAGGATGACGTCACTAGTATACCATATATGCCACAATATCATATCTTAAAAATAAAAATGGACCTGTTTCGGGATTTTTCCTTAAAGTCGCCGTTTTACGAAATAACGAATTTATTCCTTTCATTTGCACCATACCTATTCATTTGCATTTCATTTACACCATAAGAATATGTAGGTACCTATCTTGGCAACATTCAAATTTTCAGTTTTTCACATAGTTTTTGAAGGTTAAAAATGGCCGATTTCGCAATTTTTCAATTTTTAATCGCTTATGTGTCAAAAACTATCAACTTTACAGAAAAGTCACTAAAGACCTTTTCTGTTTGGAATGATCCAAAAAACCTAAAAAAAACTTTGTTCCATGCAAAAAATAATAATTTTAGGAAAAAACAAAAAAAACGTTTAAACAATTTTTGACCAATTTTGGTTCTGGCAACATGCAAATTTGTTTTTGAGTAAGATTGTGCAAAAAATCCGAATTGGAATATTTTTCCTAGCGGATGCGCAGTGGCTTTCTGGACCAAGTGTCGCGTGTAGCGTGTAGGGGGGTATGAGTGTGCGCCACTGGCGAGAACTGCCGTTCTCTGATAATTATGATAGCAATCAAGAAGCTACAAGTTACATAACTCTGGCCGGAATATAGGTACCTGGATGACATGTTTCTGTCATCGGTCTTCCTCTTTTACCATTTTAACATAATATATTACAGCACCAGCGTTGCCCCTGTAAAACAGAACCTCACTAAATGGGGTATAAAGACAGATAACGACATACTTTGTGAATGTGGGAAAATACAGAATGTGGAGCATCTGAGAGTAGGCAAACTTTATTCATCACAGTGCACCCTCGATGATTTATGGCTAACAAAGAGAAAGGGTGTGAACGTAGCCCAATACTGGGCAGAAAAACTGTTGTCTAAAGGCAAGCGTCCACAGACCCGCATCGTACGCAACGGATTTTAGTTTGCCTTGTACAAAAACTTATGTAACTGCGTCCATTGATCCGCATCGTACGGATCGCAATCGCATTATCGGTAATGCCGAAGGGTTGCTTCGAGAGGCAACTTTTGCGATGCGTGCCGATGAATCATTCGGAATGCCGATCAGTGGACGCACCCCACTCACTCTGTTCGGAATTTCGCTTGACCCAGTGGGAGCTAATCTACGGCTATTTGCATTTGGTGATTTGTCTTCTTCGTAATGAAACAAGTAAACTCAGTTTTAACTTTTATTTTATATACAGGTATATTCAGGTAAAAATATTACAGTCCATGATAAGTTGATTATGGGGATTAAAATATCATAAATATTACTAAATCCACAAGGAAAAGAAAAAGTTTTTCCTGTAGTTGGCTGTATACCATCAATCACAAAATTGGAAAAAATCCTTTGTAAAAGGTATAAAAATTTTATTAAAATCCCTTTAAAGGGCTACATCACAACAAAACGTTTTCGATTTTTATAAAAAATCATCATCAGTGTTAGATCTAAAAATAAGTGTAACCGATTTAATGAATGTAAAGTTGGTATTTAAATTTTGGCTAAGGTTAAAGCAAGTTGTTATCCTTACAAACTGGATGCTAGCTGAGCCACCAAAAAAAAATATTCGGGTAAAAACCCTTTAAATATAACATAGATGCGTTAAAAGTGCATACTTTAATAAAATGCCTTATGATGGTCACATGGCAACTAGGATAATGCCCTAAGGTAATGTAATGAATTTCCCAACACGTGGGATCTAAATTGAGTTGTTTACATTTCAATGACTTAATGGCAACTAAAGACAACAACTTTCAGAAACATCACTCATTTTGCATTTAGTTGCCATGAAGTCATTGGAACGTAAACAACTCAATTTGGATCCCACGTGTTGGAAAATTCATTACATTACCTTAGGGCATTATCCTAGTTGCCATGTGGCCATCATAAGGCATTTTATTAAAGTATGCACTTT
Source organism: Diabrotica virgifera virgifera (assembly GCF_917563875.1). Classification (NCBI taxonomy): domain Eukaryota; kingdom Metazoa; phylum Arthropoda; class Insecta; order Coleoptera; family Chrysomelidae; genus Diabrotica; species Diabrotica virgifera. The sequence goes on along the minus strand of NC_065448.1, from coordinate 148,340,394 downwards.
TAACGCATCTATGTTATATTTAAAGGGTTTTTACCCGAATATTTTTCTTTGGTGGCTCAGCTAGCATCCAGTTTGTAAGTATAACCAACTTGCTCTAACCTTAGTCAAAATTTAAATACCAACTTTACATTCATTAAATCGGTTATACTTATTTTTAGATCTAACACTGATGATGCGTTTTTTATAAAAATCGAAAACGTTTTGTTGTGATGTAGCCCTTTAAAGGGATTTTAATAATTTTTTTATATCTTTTATAAAGGATTTTTTCCAATTTTATAAATATTACTCATTTTTCATGTTGGTCTTTTTTTAAGATATCTTGAGTATCCAACTGTGAAAATTATTCTAGTTAAAAAAACAACACATTGTTCTATCTTAAATGCAATGAACTTTTTAAAAAAATATTAGACTTGTTAATGATGTTCCTGAGAGAAGTGTAAAATTGATGCAAGACATTTCATTGTACCTCACAAAAGATGAAAAAGCAAGCAAAGTGTGTTACAAGTACATATTTTAAAAACACAGAAAGTATTTTACCTATTTCAGAAAGGCAACTTTAATTAATCTTTAACACTAGAAAGTCTGGCTTAGCATACCTACCTAGAAAGCCCGAAGGGATCATTTTGGCCCCACGTTCTTTAAGCAATTAAAACTGAGTCTACTCTAAACGGTAGAATCTGATTTTATTTTTTACTTTCATTGTTTAACACATTCGCTGCCTATCAAAAACATTCGGAACACCATACAGTTTGCAGTTTTTAATATTTGCCACACATTGCCTTGTTACAACCGTGGCAATGATTGGAAGTATGATTTCCTTTACAAAATATTTTCAACTGATATTTTTTTCGTTTTTGGATAGTAACAATGATAGTTGTTGGTAGACCTGGTGTTGCTAGGCGACACTAGGCGTAGTTCCAGATTTCGGGAGGCAAGGTATGGGGCCCATAATTCTTCACACAGCCGAAGAATAAACTTACGAAGACTGAGTCCACTTCCAGTTATTTCTTTATAAATAATCCATGCATTTATTGCTTCGAAGTCAAGAGTATTATAAAACACGTACATAGGCCATCGTCTTGAAGTTACTTTTGTAGTATAAAGACGCGTCATTTTGTACTCTACACCAACAATGTTCATTTTTGTGTTCACTTGTCTTCACCAACAATTGTATCTTTATTACGTAGATGATTAGTACCAGTATAATAATAATAATAATAATAATTCAAGCGGGACGACCGAGGCAGCGCATGAAATGGACTGTGTCCATTAACGAAAGCATTTTGCGCTTCTATTATAAGGTGACAAACCTCGGTCAAGAAACGATCGGCTACAGACAACAGCTGTATGCCGAATTTTGCAGGGAGTACCCAGATATTCAAGTATCGGAGCAAAGAGTATCAGATCAATACCGGGTAATCGTAAGAAACAACCTTATCCCAGAGACTAGACGCAATACGATCAAAAGCGAGGTCGAACGGGAGATTAATAACCAAGAGCTAGTTTTAGATCAAATCCCTAATGAAATCCTTGAGGAGCAGATTCCTGAGATTCCCATACCAGAAACTCAACCTGACAATACACAGCAGGAAAACAACGAGTTGCGCGATAGTCTAGAGAACGAAATGGCTCGTGCCGTACAAGAGTTTAATGGAACAAATCCACTTAGCAGACCACCGCTACCACGAATAAACTCTTGTAAGAAACTAGGTACGCTGTTACAAATTGTGAACACTGAAGTCCTACCCAATTATGTCGTAGAAGCCCACACATTGGAATATCTGCATATGCTAATCTATTGTGCAGCAACAGCAATTGCCAATGTAATGGGCGTTAAGATCAGAACACGACGGGGTACTAATAACGGAAGGACTGGTAACAGAATTGCACCATGGGAAAAAAGACTTCTCGGAAAAATTGAATTACTGCGTAGGGATATTGGTCAAGTCACAGAATATATAAGAGGTGTAACAAGTAGAAAAGTCATTAAGAGAGCTGAAGAAATAATGCGGAGCACTGCAAGACACTCGAGATACGATCCAGAAAATAACACAGCCCAACAGTGTCTGGATACATTAAAACAAAAATTCTCCGTCTATTCAGGACGATTAAGAAGGTATAAAGTTAGTAACAACCGAAAATGTGACAATGCACTTTTTGAGAACTCTGAGAAGGCGTTTTACCGAAAACTCAATTCCACCGTAGAAAGTGTCGACAAGTCTTACCCAAGCCAAGAAGAAATTCATGAGTTTTGGGGAAATCAACTTTCCACGCCAGCTGCTTTTAACAACAATGCTGGCTGGATAGAAGATACGACGCACAACTGTCACCACTACGTCACTGCTAACTACGAACCATTCACGACTGAAGAAGTCTCAAATGTCATCAAAGAGCTTCATAACTGGAAATCTCCTGGACCAGACGGAGTTCAGAACTTCTGGCTTAAAAAGTTTTGGAGTATTCATGAGTGCTTATCAACGTTAATTAATCATGTTATTTCTAATCCGCAGGAATTACCATCATTTCTAACTCAGGGAACTACTTATTTAATACCCAAGGATCAAAATAACACCCAAGATCCATCCAAGTACCGCCCAATTACTTGTCTTCCAACTTTGTATAAATTGGTCACATCCTGTGTAACCCGGCGTATCTACCAACACTGTGCTCTAAACGATATCATAGAGCCTCAACAGAAAGGATGCGCTAAGGGTTCCATGGGTTGCAAAGAACAGCTTATCGTCGATTCAGTCATTTCTAACCAGGCATTCACTAAAAAAAGGAACCTTTTTACTGCTTTTATTGACTATAAAAAGGCCTTTGATTCAGTACCGCATGAATGGCTAATAGATATTTTGAAAATATACAAAGTCGATGATAACATAGTGACCTTTTTAAGGCATATAATGAGAGATTGGAAGACTAAAATTCACCTCCAAATACCTGGTGAAAAAAATATTGAAACCGAAAATATCGCAATCAACCGGGGCCTGTTTCAAGGAGACTCGTTGAGTCCATTGTGGTTCTGTTTAGCTTTGAACCCCCTTTCCCAGCTATTAAACTCCACTGACTCAGGTTTTAGCATTAAAAGCAATAATACTGTAGTAGCGAAGCTCAATCATCTGTTGTATATGGATGATTTGAAATTAATGGCTTCCACTCGAGAACACCTAGAAGAGATGCTAAAAACTGTAGAAACATTCTCTAATGATATTAGTATGCAGTTCGGTCTAGACAAGTGCCGTGTTTTGAATATAGTCAGAGGAAAGGTACAGCCCGGTGGATTCGATATGCAAAATGGCCAGAACATCGAGGCCATGGGCGACAACGATATGTACAAATATCTTGGAGTAAAGCAGGCGCGGAAAATTGACCATAAGCAAATGAAAACTGAGATAACTACTGAGTTTATAAGAAGGGTAAAACAGCTGCTTCGTTCACAGCTTAACAGTAAAAATTTGTTTAAGGCACTAAACACCTACGCTTGTTCCGCGCTTAGCTATTCATTTGGTATTGTTAAGTGGACAAAAACGGATATAGAAAATCTTCAGCGAAAAGTACGAACACACCTCACAAAGGCACAAAAACACCACCCTAAAAGTGCAGTAGAACGAACGACATTACCCCGGTATTTAGGAGGAAGAGGACTTATGGATATAGGTGAGCAATTAGATAAACAAATTGCTAATTTAAGAACTTATTTTCAGATGCATGCTGAGACATCTACTCTACATCGCGCTATCTGCGCAGTAGATGACACAACACCGATCAAACTGAGGGAAGCAGAACTGCGCATAAACCACCTTACTAAGGACGAAAAAGTGCGCGCCTGGATGGGTAAACCTTTGCACGGGCGACATCCCAATGAGGTCAGCCAAGATTATGTCGACAATATAGCGTCGAACTACTGGTTGACATCAGGAAAGATGTTCCCTGAAACGGAGGGTTCATTACTGGCCATTCAGGATCAGGTTATACCAACCAGAAACTACCTGAAATATATCATCAAAGACCCTCAGGTTCAAAACGACAGATGCCGATATGGATGTCAAGCCCAAGAAACCATCCAACATCTTACAGGGGGCTGCCAGGCATTTGCTGCAACTGAATACAAGGAACGGCATGACGCTGTGGGAAAAATCCTTCATCAAGAGATAGCTATCAAGCTGGGACTTCTCCAAACGGACCATCTCCCGTATTATCAATACGTCCCTGAGAGTATGCTTGAGGATGGCAACTACAAGCTATACTGGGACCGCACTGTGCTCACAGACCAAACAGTGGCACATAATAGACCAGATCTCGTACTAGTTAATAAATTAACAAGACAAACAACACTAATTGATGTGGCGATACCTAACAACAATAATCTACGTAGTAAATTCACTGAAAAGATCGCCAAGTACAGAGATCTAGAAATTCAAATACGAAGGCAATGGAGAATGCAAAGTACCCAGACGATACCTATTGTTATATCTACCACTGGAGTCATTCCGAAGAACCTCCTCGAAAGCATAAAAAGGCTGGGTCTAAATGAACATCTTTACAAGACCATGCAGAAAGCTGTGCTACTCGCAACGGCCAGATGTGTACGAAAATTTTTGGGAGATACACCTGCATACCAAGTCACCTAGGGCTCGATAACACGGAAAGAGTCCCACCAGAGCTCAATCCTTTTGATACCGTAGGTATCTGGGATGAGTCAATTTTCCCCTTAGAGGGAGTGTGAGCCGTATGGCTAAATCTGGATAATAATAATAATAATAATAGAGTTTATTTGTATCAATAAGTACATAATGATAAACCCAAGTTCCCACTGAAGTTGTTAGTCACATGGACTACAACTTGTGCGTGAGGGTTAAATTTTGATTATAAAACAACATTAATTTATCTTAAAGTTTACAAAAACGAATTAAATAGTCTTTTTCGCTCATCTGTCTTCAAATTTGGGCTCCTCTTCTCACTAATTCAGTTAACGTTAAATTTTGTTTATCGGACCTACGAAAATCTCTCATAAAATTCAACAAAGTTTTGCGAAAAACTTCAGATGAGATTCTTCTGGCGGGACTTCATTTTATATGAGAATTATCATAAATTTTAAGGTGTTATACTCATTTTTACAGTAATTTTCTCAATTTAAACATTTATAAGTGACATTTGATATGAATCATTTTAATAAGGGTAACCATTTACAATAAACATACATAAATATTTATAATTTTACCCATCCGACCCATTTGAAAGAAAGGCTCGACGAATTTTCCAGAAAACGATAATAATTTACACAGGGCCAATTTGGCCCCTTTAGACTTCTATGGTAGATTCGTTAGAAGAACCATTTAATAAATTTAGTAAACAATATTTTTTTATGTTAAATAAGGCTTTGTATCAAAATATTAAAAGTCATAAAATATGAAATTAATATTGCCTCAAATAAAAAAACTACAATAACTGTAAATCTCAACAGGGGCCAAATTGGCCCCTCCGACTTTCTAGTGTTAAAGAAACTTTTATTGATTTAGTTACTATTTTCCATTTAAATCAAATTGTAACAGCTTTGTGTGTTCCTTTATATCCAAATGTATAATTAGTTAGAAAATGGGTGTAACTATGCGGTCTACCGTCGTGTTTCTGCTATAGCTTGCGGTCTACCGGGAGAATTGGTGTATAAGCTATAATATTGCTATGGCGATAAAGAATGTTTACAAATCATTTTTGAATGCATTTTTTAAAAACCAGTATAGTTTGTGTACGGTTTTATAGGTCTAAAGTTAATAATTTTCGAAATATTTAAAATGACACACGAGAGTTTTACCAGTATAGTGTCATTTTTAAATAATTTAATATCTTTGACATAGGTATATTAGGTTTGGATCACGCGTATGAAAAAAAAGTTGATTAATAGCAAGCTGAAAATTTGTTAATAGCTTAAGGGTGTCTAGTCGGACAAACTTTGATATATGGGAACACTGGAACAGGGGAAGTTTTAATTGTGGACCAGGTTAAAAATTTGGAACGGTCAGACCACGAAAACGGCGCAAGTATTTTGTCCGACAGAACATACTTAAACTCTCCGAACAGAGATTAAACTCTCATGCAAAAATCAGACTGCTATTTATCACTAAATGGGCGTTTTAATGAGTGGAACATGTAGAATATGTCAAATGACAGGTGATAAATAGCAATCTGATTTTTGCATGAGAGTTTAATCTCTGTTCGGAGAGTTTAAGTCTACTCTGTCGGACAAAATAAATGTGCCGTTTTCGTGGTCTGACCGTTCCAAATTTTTAACCTGTTCCACAATTAAAACTGCCCCTGTTCCAGTGTTCCCATATATCAAAGTTTATCCGACTAGACACCCTTAAGCTATTAACAAATTTTCAGCTTGCTATTAATCAACTTTTTTTTCATACGCGGGATTCAGACCTATATCAATATAATATACAATGAGATCACTATTTTGCAAATACAATTTTTTTTAATTTTTTTAAAATTATATTAGTATATTAGTATTGCATTTTGTAGTAAATATGTATTACAGGCTCTCTTTTGATATCAGGTTGTATGTACTTTTAGTATGTTTCGTTTTGTAGATATTTAAAAAAGAACTATATATTTTACGTTTTTGCGGATTTCTTATTACTAAACAGATACATTAAAATATCATATTTTACCATACTAATAAATATAGTTAATATGCATAAATTAATTATTAAATTAAATAAACAACCAATTTTAAAGTCTACCTTAGTAATTTTTCTACCCTAGCAGGTAGTGGCATCGGTAATCCGATCGCTGCCGATACAGTGGACGCAGTATGAAAAATTAATCCGATGCGTACGATGCGGACCTGTGGACGCTTCCCTTTATCCACACTCAAAAATGTAAAAATAATCAACTAGAGCAGGTGTTCCCAACGGGTGGTACGCGGGAAGATTTCAGGTGGTACGCGTCACGTGGGTGAAACAAGCGATTACGCTGGGCATCTGTCTGCGAAAGTGTCAGTGCAGTTGTTGTGCTTCCATATTAAGCTATGAAACAGTTTTTGGCGAACCCTGGGACTTCAAAGGATAGTGCTAAAAAATCTAAACCTCAAGGACAATCGGAAATACCACGAAAGCTACTTACAGTGTGGTATTATAGTGAAGTCTGGCACAGAAAATAGTGACAATCCTATTCCTCAATATGTTGCTTGTTTCGAAACGCTTACGAATCAAAGCATGAAGCCTTCTATGCTGATACGTCAACGTCACCAACACACAAAGCACTCTGATGTGGTTGGTAAGCTGATCGAATTTTTTTAAAAGAAAATCTACTTTTCTAAGAAAGAAAATAAATGCATGACTAGCTTTGTAAATATGATAAACATAATAAAGGCACCGTACCTTGCTATATATAGAATTGCAAATGAGTGAAAGGCTCACACAATAGGTGAGACCCTTTTACTACCGGCCGTTGAGGAAATGGACCAAACCGTGTTAGAAGAAAAGGCAGGCAAAGAAATTTAAAAATTACCATTGTCAAAAAACACAGTCAAAATGCGAATTACTGATATGTCTTCCAATATTAAAGAACAACTTTGTTTAAAACTTCAAGAATGCACATATTTTGCACCTCAAGTAGACGAAAGCACCGATATAACAAATATAGCACAGCTACTCGCATTTGTACGATTTGATTTTTATGAAGAAGTTATAGAAGAGTTTTTGTTCTGCAAACAACTTGAATCGAACACTACAGAGGGACTCGTATATGTCAGGTAAATTGACAGGGCTAGCAGCAAAAATAAAGAAAATTGCTCCTGAATGTCGAAGTAGGTACACATTGTGTCATACACCGAGAAGTATTAGAATTAGAAATAATTAGTAGATATATTTCTAAAAAAATAGAATTGGGGGGAGGGGGCTTCCTTCGATTTCATGCCCCCCGCTTTGTGGTACGCCAAAATCTTCACAATATTTCAGGTGGTACGCAGTTGCTAGAAGGTTGGGAACCTCTGAACTACAGTCAAACCCGCTTATTGGAATAGCCTTCGTGTCAAGCAAAAGTATTCTTATAGCCGGGATATTTTAATAACCGATCATTGGTGGCTAGTAGAAACGTTTCAGAACCTCAAACTTCTATTCCTTAAAGCGTGATATTCCTATAAGAGGTATTCTTTTAAGCGGGTTCGACTGTATTAGAATACTCCGATCTCTTCAAATTTTATTTTCACGTTTAAAAGTTAAATAAAAGTATGTTCTACTGATAGCATTATTGTTTTATTAATTTCATACCAAATTATAGGCGAGCGGCACATCCTTAATTTGAAGCTTAGAAATTGAAAAAGCGACGATGATAGGTGAATGGCAAATTTTGGTCATTCTTTATGCTTTTGAGGTTGCTGAATCTGCATAATTAGATCAATCAAGTTAGTAAAAAATAAGCCGTTTTTCGACATAATGGAAAAGACGAGATTTAACAGTTGAAATGTGTAGTATGAGATATTACAATACGGCTACCATCTTGGGATTCATCAATTTTTTAGTGGAACAATTTTTAAATAAGCAATCAAAACGTCAAACTTAGTTTTGTGCTCATAACTTAAAAACTTGTTTATTTAGAGATTTGACGTCCACAGGTAACTTTTTTAGAACAAAAAGATACATCGAATGAGATACGCTAAATGAAAATCGGTTAATAAACAAAAAAGTTATTGCAAAACGGACGACAAAATCACTGTTTTTGAATATTGTTAATAACAATTTTATTGTTTATTAAAATATGTTTAAATATACCTACACTTGAGGGCATTGTGGTGTTTGAATGGTGTGCAAAAAATGGTCCAGATCTGTTAAATACTTTTCGCAAAATTGAATTTGTTTATAAAATTTTTTGAAAAACGAGCTAAGTTCTGAGGCTGGTCCAGTTAATATGGCTGAATGTAATTCAATAATCCGGGGCTCATTTCCTTCGTTAAGATGTATACTAATAGCCTATGAAAAAAAAAGTAAAAAAAATAAAAGTACGTACACAAAATTATTTGTTAATAAATAGCAGTTTTTAAGCTTATAAACAATTACAATAGAAATTAGATCAAATTAAATGGCAATAAAAAATACGGAAAGCTGGTTAAAATACACAACTTCTAAAAAAAAAAAATTTAGGTCCTACGACCCTTGGGGTCTGAGATTTTTTTAAAATCACTGTTACGTTAATTAACAACACTAAGATCTGAAATTAACCAATCTTTTATAAGAAAAGTCAAAGTTTTTAACAAAGTTTTTAGCAAGAAAAAATGTTAAAAATTGTTTAAGCAGTTGTGTTATAAACAAAGCATATTTTGCGTTGCGACTAAAGTAAAAAAAAAAATAATGGGCGTAGCCGAATGAGAATAAATTCGCGGACTACCATTCGCTGGCGCTAGACCCTTGCAGCCTATTTTTAACATTGACAGTATACCGGATTTGAAGCTTAATATTATATTTATATATTTTGGTAGAAACTTGAATTTTATGAATATTATTTTGTTGCACATTTATTTAGTACAATTATATTTTAAATAAATAAATTTAAAAAATAACAATAAAAAGGCCACTTCAAAAAAGGTTTATACGTCCCATTAGCTGCTTTGTTTTGGATACTTTTGCAATGAAAATAAGATAAACGTTATTATTTTAATGTGGTACCATAGATAAAAAAATAGTAAACTTGGTACAGTAGAACCCGATTGGTAGGTATAGGCCATTTTTCTTCTCTATTTTGAATTCGTGTGTGCGTGTGTAGTCCTGTATTGTCGACCCCGTTAGGTAAATTATTCCGATTCGTATTTTTTGCACAAACTTACTCAAAAAATGTTCCTTATAACAAATCCTGAGGGTATAAAGAGCTACCGCGGCCGGAAAATTGTTTAAACAATTTTTTCATTAGTTTTATGTTTACTTATAAAGGTTGGGTGACAAACTGTTTAGTTTATAATTTTAATCAACGCAGCATTAAAACATAGGTCCTGAAGAAGTTTTCTGGAAAATTTCAAGTCAAAATATGCAACAGAAAAAAAGTTACGCGACCTTATAGCCGAGTGGTACTCCCCAAAAAAACGCTCATTTCTCGAGATATCGACCACGGTGTGGTGAATGGCTAATTTTGGTCTTACTTTATGTTTTTATGGTGCTGAAAACGAAAATGAGTTTTATTTTGAATTTTAGATGGGGAAACATTGTCAAAATCGCAATTTTACCCTAAAAATAAAAAAAAATTAAATCACGTTTTTCTTAAAATTCAAAGTTACACCACTTTTTTGCTATAAAACATTTTGTTCTCTGTACTCTAGATTTTAACATAAAATTAATTAAACAGCTAAATTTCAAATTTTGTCACTCAACTTTTGCGATTAAACTTTGCAATTCAAGAATCTGCACCTTTTACTTCAAACAATCTATAACTTTCTTTATAGCAAGACAGAAATATTGAAGTAGGTCCTTGTCTTCAGAAAGGTGAGAAATATGTACTATAAAAATTTCAGAAAAAGATATTACAATGGAACAGAGTTGTAGTAAGTTAAACGCAAAAAAAATCGTGATTTGTTTTATTTTTATTGTAAAGTTGCGATTTTGATAATGTTCCCCCACGTAAAATTCAAAACAACCCTAATTTTCGTTTTCAGCACCATCAAAAATATAAAGTATGACCAAAATTAGTATCAGTATCTCGAGAAATAACCTTTTTTGGGGTGTGCCGCTCGTCTATAAAGTCACATAACACTTTTCCTATTGTATATGTATTTTGAATTAAATTTTTTTGGAAAACTTCTTCATGAATTATATTTTATTTCTGTGTTAGTTAAAATTATAAACTAAAAAGTTTGTCACTCAACTTTTTTAAGTAAATCATGAAACTAACGAAATCTGACGATAAAATGTTTAAAAATTAACAACTTCTCTTTTAATGTGTTTATTCGTTTTGGACAAATCTCATTGTTATCTAAATGCTTCAAAGATAACACAGTAAAATTTTCAAAAGGAAATATTTACAGCGACCAAAAATACAGTGAGTTAAATTTGAAAAATCATCAACATTGGTTTTTCGCATTTTTGCATAAAATTTGATTTTTGAACATGTTCCACTAATTCTAGAAAAAAATAAACTCCATATTCGGATTCAGAGACCTCAAAAACATAAGGAATGACGAAAATTTGTCATTCACCTTAAAGTTGATTTTTGTGGTCGGTAAAACGTAATTTTATGAGTTGCTGTCGGTCGCCAACCGCGCCCACTATTCAGTCAGTCGACTACGCCCGCTATTTTTTACTTTAGTCGGAACGCAAAATACTATTTGTTTATAACAATCCTATTTAAACAATTTTTAACATTTTTTCTTGCTAAAAAACTTTTGTTAAAAACTTTGACTTTTCTTATAAAAGATTGGTTAATTTCAGCTCTTAGTGTTGTTAATTAACGTAACAGTGATTTTTTCAAAAAAAGGGGTCCATCTCAGACCCCAAGGGTCTTAGGACCTAAAAATTTTTTTTAAAGTTGTGTATTTTAACCAGCTTTCCGTATTTTTTATTGCCATTTAATTTGATCTAATTTCTACGAAATTATTGTAATTGTTTATAAGCTTAAAAACTACTATTTATTAACAAATAATTTTGTGTACGTACATGTAATTTTTTTACTTTTTTTTTTCATAGGCTATTAGTATACATCTTAACGAAGGAAATGAGCCCCGGATTATTGAGATACATTCAGCTATATTAACTGGACCAGCCTCAGAAATCAGCTCGTTTTTCAAAGAATTTTATAAACAAATTTAATTTTGCGAAAACTATTTAACAGATCTGGACCATTTTTTGCACATCATTCAAACACCATAATGCCCTCAATTTTAGGTATATTAAAACATATTTTAATAAACAATAAAATTGTTATTAACAATACTCAAAAACAGTGATTTTGTCATCCGTTTTGCCAATAACTTTTTTGTTTATTAACCGATTTTCATTTAGCGTATCTCATTCGATGTATCTTTTTGTTCTAAAAAAGTTACCTGTGGACGTCAAATTTCTAAATAAACAAGTTTTTAAGTTATGAGCAAAAAACTAAGTTTGACGTTTTGATTGTTTATTTAAAAAATGTTCCACTAAAAAATTGATGAATCCCAAGATGGTAGTCTTTTTGTAATATCCCATACTACACATTTCAACTGTCAAACCTTGTCTTTTCCGTTATGTCTATTAAAAACCTAACTTGATTGGCCTAAATGAAGTTTATTTTTATCTAGAATTGGTGGAACATGTTCAAAAATCAAATTTTAAGCAATAATACGAAAAAATCAATTTTGATGATTTTTCAAATTTAACTCGCTATATCTTTGGTTGCTGTAAATATTTGCTTTTGAAAATTTTATTGTATCATCTTTGAAGTAATTAGAAAGCAATAAAATTTGTCCGAAATGTTTAAAGAAATCATAAGAGGAGTTGCTAATTTTTAAACATTTTGTCGTCAGATTTTGTTAGTTTCATGTTTACTTAAAAAAGTTGTGACAAACTTTTTAGTTTATAATTTTAACCAACACAGCATTAAAACATAGGCCTAGAAGAAGTTTTCTGGAAAATTTCAAGTCAAAATATGCAGTAGGAAGAAGTTATGTGACTTTACAGACGAGTGGCACTCCCCCAAAAAACGCTTATTTCTCGAGATACTGACCACGGTGTGGTGAATGACTATTTTTTGTCATAATTTATGTTTTTGATGGTGCTGAAAACGAAAATGAGGTTTATTTTGAATTTTATGTGAGGCAACATTGTCAAAATCGCAATTTTACCCTAAAAATTAAAAAAAAAAATGAAATCACGTTTTTTGCATTTAACTCGTTACAACTCTATTACATTTTAATTTTTTTTTCTGAAATTTTTATATGTAGTATATATTTCTCACCTTTCTGAAAACAATCGGACCTGCTTTAATATTTCAGTAATATTATAATAAAAGTTATGAATTTTTTTATGTAAAAGGTGAAGATTCCGAATTGCAAAGTTTAATTGCAAAAGTTGAGTGACAAAATTTGAAATTTAGCTTTTTCATCAAGTTTACGTTAAAATATAGAGTACAAAGACCAAAATGTTTTATTTATAGAAAAAAATGGTGCAATTTTTAATTTTGAGAAAAACGTGATTTCATTTTTTTATTTTTAGGGTAAAATTGCGATTTTGACACTGTTGCCCCACTTAAAATTCAAAATAAATGTTGTTTTCCTTTTCAGCACCATCAAAACATAAAGTGTGACCAAAATTAGCCATTCATCACATCGTGGTTAGTATCTCGAGAAATAAGCGTTTTTTGGGGGAGTGCCACTCGTGTATAAAGTCATATAACTTTTTTCCTATTGCATATTGTGACTTGAAATTTTTCAGAAAACTTCTTCATGACTAATGTTTTAATGCTGAGTTGGTTAAAATTATAAATTAAAAAGTTTGTCATCCAACTTTTTTAAGTAAACATGAAATTAACGAAATCTGACGACAAAATATTTAGAAATTAACAACTTTTCTTTTAATTTGTTTAAATATCTCGGACAAATTTCGTTGTTATCTAAATACTTCATAGATGATACAGTAAAATTTTCGAAAGGAAATATTTAAAGCAACCAAAGATACAGTGAGTTAAAGTTGAAAAATCATCTAAATTGATTTTTCGCATTTTTGCATAAAATTTGATTTTTGAACATTTTCCACCAATTTTAGATAATTAACTTCATATTCGGATTCAGCGACCACGAAAACATAAAGAATGATCAAAATTCGTCATTCACCTGAAAGTTAATATTCGTGGTCGGTATAACATCATTTTAGGGGTTGCTGCTGCTCGCCTATTAGTTTAATCATTTGTTTTAGGTTCCCCAAATAGCTCACTTGAAAGCCGTTATCCCATGTACTGTGATTTGTGGCCTCTGGCCAATGGTTTATAATCGCAATGACAAAAGTAAGATGAACGTATGGTACTACATATACTCATTGCTATTATTCGCCGAAGTTATTGCATTTACGGCTGCTTGTTACGTGGGTGTCTACCAAAATATTATGTATCATTTTGATATGAGATATTGTAATCTGTTAATCGCTGTTTGCTGTCGTCTTACTATAACAATCGCAAGAATCTTGTATTTGTGGAAAGAAAATACTGTTGGTCTTCTACGTCAATAATAAAAAGGGAAGAACAGATATACAATTCTCAAGATAAAGAATTAATATATCAAATGGATACAAATATCAACAAAAATTATAAATGGAATTGGTATTATATAACTGTTCAATCAGTAGGTAAGTCAATAAATTATAGATTAAATACAGGTCGAATTTCCCATCACGTCATTACTAACTAGGGTGACGTGGAAGCGCTGCGATCGAAGACGCCTTTTCATGAGCATTTTTCAGTGCGTCACAAATGATAGAAAAAAAGCTAAGTCCGTGATAATATCATTGACATATATTAAGCGTAGACTCGGCATACTCACCAAAAAAGCGTAAAGCGGAAACAACATGGAAACAGTCCATCGGCGGTCTATCTATCTCTTTTAACCAAACGATCCCGCGCATGTGACTGACAAAGATGGCTAGACCACTCAATCCTATGTCGACATTAAGGCGGCGCCAGATATGCGGTATTTGGCAAATACCGAACAAATGCTTGCTATTTGCCTATTAGTGTGGAGGGGTCGCTTGCTATTTGGCATTGACAAATTTTAGTGCGTGTCGAATATTTGTCGTGTTCCCGTACGTTGTCGGTCTTTTCAACACTTCAAAGTTATCAAATATTCGCCGTTTGAATATTTTTATTCTCATCCACATATTCTTGCAAGCATAAGCAAGTTTTTTAGGTTAGGATAAAGTTTATAACCTTTATTAAAGTAGTTTAGCTATTGTAATATGGAATGTAAATTGCTTTTTTTTTCTGCTATTTAATAATAAACTTTCACCAGACTTTATGACAAAAGGAGCTGAACTTAAAGAAGCTCTGTATCACTATCCATTCTGTACCTTTTTTTGTTCGTTTAGAATATATTTGTTGTTCCCACAGTGGCTCGATACACGAAAAATCTCGAATATGTGGTGCAAGGTGCTTGCCGTTTTACGAAAACTTCCATGAGCACTCAAATATTTGATATTTAGCAAGCACTTGTTCAGTATTTGCCAAATACCGCATATCTGGCGCCGCCTTTACACCCCGATGCATTGAGAGGCATATCCCTAGCTAAGTCTATCCTCTTTACATGTCTCTGGATAATATACATTTATTCTGACATGACATTTTAGTTAAATCTGACAGTTTGTTGTCACATTTTATTTGCAATTTGGCATACACACAAATCAATTGTGTTTATTGCATTTATAAAATGGTATTTTCTTTTATTTGTGTAGTCTTATAAATTGTGCAGATTATATTCGTAGATATATATTATATATTTCGTAAATAAATTTTTGTTTCGATTATAGCGCCATCTATCGACAACTAGAATAAATGTTATAAATGTCTGTAATCACAAACGTGCCTTTTTTCTGTCACATACAATTTAATGCGTTAGAAAGAAATCGAAAAACTGTGACGCACTGAAAGATGTCTATGAGAAAAAGAATACGCTCTTTCTCACACTGCAGTGTACCTATAGCGCTTTTCATTCACATGCACGGGTAATTTTTTTGATCACCTGGCAGGTAGAAAATCTCACAAAAAAACTGACTTTTTAGAATATTTATTTTTAATATTAAAAAATTACCCTGTCAAAATAGCAGTTGCACCCCCCTGTCCGGAAAGAAGGTACATACATATAGACCAGCACGCCAAATAGAATTCTATTTTGCTGACGTCACAAAATAGAATTTCATAATGGGAGAATCGACGGCTGCTAGGCAACGTGACGTCAGTAAAATAGAATTCTATTTGGCGTGCTCCCGCATTAGGGCGGATCTTTGAAAAACGTCTATTTTAGGATGTGCGACGTGGCCTTCGGATTTTTGCAGATAAAGTTAGGTGACACCTTCAATAATAATAATTGACTTATGCTCCTTCTCAAATATGCCCGGAACATTAATAAAAAATTAAAATATTTCAAAATTTCGAAAAACATCGATTTTTTCTACTTTCTTTGCTTATAACTTTAAAACGATTCATTTTGGAACAAAGTGGTACGGAAATAAAATAAAGATAATTGAATTTTGTATGATAAACGACTGGTTAAAAATGTCTTAAATTATTACCCTTTCTGCAAAAAAGCAATAAATACAAAATAAGGGGCAAAATACGCCTGTTTTTATTCAATGTTTTTCAACCACTTTGGTTGCACCTAGAACTTTCGTAATTCGCTTAGAAAATTCTTATAATATACTTAAACCGTCCACCAAATTTCATTAAAATCGACCTAATAGATTTTGCATAATAATTTTGCCATCTAATTTTTTTAAGTTCTAATTTTTTAAAAACTTTCTGAACAAAAGTAGACCATTTAGAAGTTGCTAATTTTTTTAGCATATAAAGAGGTTCTCTACCTATCTAATACACTTTACAGAATTAAAATCGAATTATTTAAGCGGCCTCAGCACTGTTTTAAAGTTATAAACAAATTTTTGGCTTATAAACAAATACAGTGAAGACGTTTGAGTTGACATAATAACATTTTTTGAAATATGGAGATAAATCCCGAAACAGATCGATTTTTATTTTTAAATTATAATTTTTTGGTATATATATCATGTTAGTGACGTCATCCATCTGGGCGTGATGACGTAATCGATGATTTTTATAAATGGTGCCGTGTGATATCTCAATCAAAAGCTATTCAACTTGGTATTTACTAATATAAACATTAACATAATTATTTGTACAGGGTTTAAGTTTAAATTAAAAAAAAATTGAATTAAATTATTTCCAATATTTAGATTACCTCATCACACCCAGATGGATGACGTCACTAGTGTGATATTTATGCCAAAGAATTATAATTTAAAAATAAAAATCGATCTGTTTCGGGATTTATCTCCAGAGTCGCACATTCTCAAGAAAATGAATTTATTCCAACTCAAACGTCCTCACTGTATTTGTTTATAAGCCAAAATATTGTTTATAACTTTAAAACAGTGCTGAGGCCGCTTAAATAATCCGATTTTAATTCTGTAAAGTGTATTAGCTAGGTAGAGAACCTCTTTATCTGTAAAAAAATTAGCAAACTTCTAAATTTTCTACTTTTGGTTCAGAAAGTTTTTAAAAAATTTGAACTTTAAAAAAAATTAGATCGCAAGATTATTATACAAAATCTATTAGGTCGATTTTAATTAAATTTGGTAGACGGTTTAAGTATGTTATAATAATTTTCTAATGGAATTATGAAGGTTCTTAGTGCAACCAAAGTGGTTGAAAAACATTGAATAAAACAGTCTTTTTTGCCCCCTTATTTTCTATTTATTGCTATTTTGCAGAAGGGGGAATAATTTAAGACATTTTAAACCAGTCGTATATTATACAAAATTCAATTATCTTTATTTTCTTTCCCTATGACTTTGTTCCAAAATGAATCATTTAAAGTTATAAGTAATGAAAGTAGAAGAAAATCGATATTTTTCGAAGTTTTTAAATATTTAAATTTTTTATTAATGTTCCGGCATATTTGATAAGGAGCATAAGTCAATAGGGAACTTGCACATTTTTTTATTACATCATGATGTTCAGTTTTGTTTAAAAATGAGATTTCCAAAATTTCACGTTTCAAAAACTCGTAATAACTTAGAAATACATATTTAAAGTCTTCTGCGGTATACAATAGTTCAAACGACCCGTGACGTCACATATTTTTACATTAGTTATTATTATGGTTATATTTCGCTGTGTCTAAGTACACGCTAACGTATACGCAAATAAAAAAGTTAGGTACAAGCGAATTAATTAGCCAGACTCAGGCGCGGATCCAAGGGGGGTCAATGGGGTCAATTGCCCCCTCCTTGAGACTTCGCCTGGTGTCGCCTTTTTTTTTAGGAAAGAGATAATTATGATTGAAAATAAATAGTGAGTTTTGTGTCCTGTTGACAACTGAATAACGGAATAAAACATAAAACAGAATTCCTTCTCCAAAGTACGTGTTCTCGGTGTTACTGTATGGTGTCGAGTCTTGGACTGTAAATAAAATCGATCTACTTACCTAAATCGCCTTGAGGCTTTCGAAATGTGGTTCTATAGAAGAATTTTAAAAGTATCTTGGGTGAAGAAGATTCTCGAAATTCCACGATACTAGAACGTCTCAGAAGACTACTGAGATTATGGAAGGCATCAAGAAGAGAAAAGTGGAGTATTTTGGACATGAAATGAGAAGTTTCAAATATAGGCTGCTACAAAATATTATGCAAGTGAAAATAGAAGACAAACGCAGTCCAGAACGAAAAATCACTTCGTGGTTGATTTAGGGTGGCAGTGAATAAAATTAAGATAGCTATGATAGTAACCAACGTTCTGAAAGGACATAAAAGAAAAATAAAGTAACAGCCCATACCGAAAAAGAATCCTGCGTACGCGAGTGAGGAGAAAATGTTTATTCATTGCCCCCTCCTTGCAAGGTTGCTGGATCCGCCGTTGGCCAGACTTGTTTGTGATTGATTGCAGATTCATAGTCATAAATTTCTTATAACGTAAGTACATTGTAGAATGTAGAATTCATAGTCATAAATTTCTTATAACATAAGTACATTGTAGAATGTACTTATGTTATAAGAAATTTATGACTATGAATCTACAATCAATCACAAACAAGTCTGGCTAATTGGCTCTGTCAAAGCCATTTTTCAAAAAAAAATTCATCAAGCCAGTGACGTCATCATTTAACGTGCGCAGTGACTGTATATTTTGGTACATGCTATTTTGATATGTTTAGTGTTTGTTTGATAGAAAAATACTTGTTAAGGGAAGGGAAGCAGAACTATTCAGATGTTTCAAACTTAATTGTAATAAATCAATGTATATATAAAAATATATAATATTTAGGTTAGCAAAATAAATATATGTATTTAGTTGACATAACACGTACAAAATATTGCTAAAATAATTTTTATACGTAAGTTAATTATTATAATCAACTATTCTAAATCGAAAATGAGCCACAATTTAACTAAAAAAATGATTTTATTAACGTTTCGACGTCCAAATCGGATGTCATTGTCAAAATACAAAAATTAGTCAGATTAAATAAATTATTAGAAAAAATTTTTTATTAAGCAAGAACATTTTTGTTTAATTTAATAATATTTTGTATTTTGACAACGACATCCGATTTAGACGTCGAAACGTTAATAAAATCATTTTTTAGTTAAATTGTATCTTAGTTCCCATTTAGAATAGTTGATTACAAAAATGCCACAAGGAAATAGCTTCAGAACAAGTTAATTATTGTTGTGAAAGCTTTAGGTCTTCCTTTTATTTTAATTTTGGACGGTAATGGTAATACTATTTCACTTATAACTAAAAAAATATATATTAATTTAGTCTCTTAACTTTTTCATACTATTTTAAAACGTTGTTAAACTCGTTAAAAAAACTAAATAATTGTCCACACTGTATAGTTAATTTAAAAACAAACACTAAACAAATAAAAAATAAGAATCAATCTTTACTAATCAATATTAAAATTAAAGTGTAAACACAACGCGATTAAACAAATTCCAACACTCTGACACTCTAACTTTTTTATTTGCGTACACGTTAGCGTGTACCTAGACACAGCGTTATATTTAGGTATATTCTTCTTCTCCTTCTTTAGTTTATTGGCCTCCACCTACTCAATATAAAGGAAAAATAAAGGAAAAATATTTATATTCTAATGACATTTATCGTATGTCGTTGTAATAATATATACCAGTTTGTTGAGATTGGATTTTAATACAGTTTTTGAAGGAAAGGAACGAAGGTTTACTATTGAAAATAAAACCATTTTGTAAAAGTACAAATTTTCTATGAATAGTTCAAACGATCAAAAACACTTTTAACGTCACATAACTGTATTTTTTACTGACGTTTATAATGTCTAATTTAAAATTATATATAATATTTTTAGTTTTTGGTGTAAAATGTAAACGCACAACCATATACGTCACGGCACGTTTTTTGCTGGCTGGAATAATTTGAATTTTTAATCGTCTTTAGGGGAAAAACGAAAGACAAACAAAACTTTTTTATCATTGATACATGTTTTAAATTATGTTCTGTTGTGATTTATAACATATTTTTCCAATTTAAAATTTTATGCAATTACCCGATTATAATTATTGAAGTTGTCACCTAACTTTATATGCAAAAATCCGAATGCCACCTCTCACATCCACCTCAAAACAGATCCGCCCTGGTATAATAGCTATACATGTATATTTTATACTCGTTATTAGTACGTATAGATTCAGATGCAATCCCCTGAAGTTCAGATGCACCCAATGAAAATATTCCAGGGGCGTCCATGCAAGAATCTTGTAAAGTTAAAATCGCTCCAAATCGCCTGGCTTGTTTATTTTCTTTATACTCTTTGAATATTTAAATTTACTTTACAGTTACCTGTGACAATGTTTACCCTTTTTAACTTTGGGGGTATTTCTGGGGAACATAACCGCTACCCTCTAGCTAGACCGGCATTTTTGTATTAGGGTATTGTGGAAGAATAACCTGAAAAATTTTCAGATTGCCTCAAATACCTACCCAAGAATGTACTCTCGTGCTATAAATATGATACTTATACCTGTTTTAACTTTTTTAATCGATGGCTTAGTGTGAAAACCTCGTATCTCATTTTTTTTTCGAAAATGACATTTTGGTGGTTTTAGTTTGAAAACCTTGTATCTCACGATTTACAACTGTTAGAAAAAATCCAAATACACTAGACTATTTTCTACAGCCGAAAAAAGAAACCACGTATGTATATCAATTGCTCTCTTGATTTAGTGTGATTACCACGTATATTTATAACCAAGACTTTGGTACTTAATTTGGAGTATTTGTTTGAGAGATTCGATTTGGAGAAATATTTTTTGTGAACAGTAAAAGGTAGTCCTGCGTACAGAAACATTTTATGAACCTTAAATCAAAAGATTTGTACTGTATCAACCTAGTATTTGGAGGTGTGCAATATGTTCTGAAAAATGAAAACCTCGTAAATAATAATGAACACAATCTCATTTAAGATGAAAAACACGTATATCAAGATATACGAGGTTATCATAGTTACTTGGGCAAGGGCTCTATATACTGCAAGGATATTTACGTGTTTTTCATAGTTAATATTTGTATTTCCAATTTAATAGCAACATTTAACAATTTTAGCTCTAGGCCAATATCAGATATTTGTCTCAATGTGCTCGAATTAAAAATATGTAGCGGTAATTTTTGTTTTTAGGTTATATTATGCATAAAATCAGTTTTTTGCCTCTCCTGTAAAATTGTAGTTTAATGAGATAGGAGGTTTTCACATTAAGCCATCGCTATATTATAGCTTATGCAAACGCAATAACGATAATAATTTTTCTTTATTGTTACAGGTTCGTTTTTCTACTGTGCCATAGCAGCACCTTTTCTTTTTCCAAAAGAAACTGTAATTCACCCAGTTAAAAATGAAACTTTTTACCAAAGACCCTTACAAATACAACCTTGGATGCCTTTTGATACCATAGTGTACCACAAAATGGCATTCGGATTGCAAATAATAACTGCTCTTATAAGTGCGCATATGAGTTTCGCAATGGATATTTGTCTTTTTAGTTTACTGGCTTATATGCTGGGACAATTGAGATTTCTGAAATTTATGGTTAGCAACTTTGGGAAATACAGCAAAAAGACTGAGGATCAAATATTGTGTACACGTAGCACTGCGGATATTATAACGTTGCAGCTTTTTGTTGCTGAACACCAGCGAATTTTTCGGTAAGGTTTAAAAAATATTTTGGTACGCCCTTTTAAAGCATTATTCTAAAAAATTCCAACCTTATGATATCACTTAAAATTACAAACATTTGTAAGATAATTCAGATATTTATGTTAATACGATCTATGTCTAGGAATCGCGGTTGTTGGCAAAACACCAGTTTTCGGTTATACCGTTTTTTTTACATACGGTTTAACCTTAACCGTAGTTATAATATATAGGTTATAACCAGTGGTTATAACCGATCAAAAAAACCGTTTATACCACAAACCATACATACTTTAGACCTTTCACGTAAATGGTCAAGGTCAACACAGCAAATTAGTTACCATTCCAATCCAGAGATGTCGCCTTCAGTCAATTTTCTCGGAATGGGACATTTCATCGCCGCCGGTTCATCGCCGCCGTTTCGATGCCGCCGGTTCATCGCCAGTCCATTTCATCGCCGTCCGTTTCATCGCCGGCCGTTTCATCGCCAGTTTGCCAGTTAGTCAGTTGATTTTGTATTATGGGAGATGACACGACACGACGTTAAATTCAGTTCAAAACTTATGACAAATAAAAAGATAAAAAATTTTATTATATTAATTTACTGTTCAGTTTCTACTTCCCCTAAATTTGATACTAAATAATATTAAATTTGTAATGTTAAATTATATTTTATATTATAAAAGTTTAAAAGTCTATTAAAAGATTAAGTATGACAACGGGAATGGTCATATCTCGCATTTCCTAGAATTCCTAATTAATACTAAAAATAAATATTAAATATAACTGTCGAAAATTGGTAGAAAATTCGGAAATATATCAGTTAACGATTAACTGACTGGCGATGAACCGGCCGGCGATGAATCGGCCGGCGATGAATCGGCCGGCGATGAACTGGCGGCATCGAAACGGCGGTGATGAACCGGCTGCGATGAAACGTCCTAGACCCAATTTTCTTGTCACATTTAACAATTGACAGTTGACAATAAAATTAATGAGTTATTTTTTATTTACTTTTTACTTTACAATTTGTGGTTTAATTATTATAGTGGTGTTACGTTTTGAATCAGATTTAATCACAATTTTAATCACTTTTATTAACCTTCTCTACGTTTTTATGAGTAGGATTTTTAGTTTACACTAAGCGTTGTAACATTAACACGTCAAATGCCAGTGAAACTTTGATGGAAAATAAAATTTGACACGATGTTGATATGTCATAAGAAGATGTGACGTGCTAACACAATTTGGAGAACAAGTCCTCGGTTGCTCAGAATCGGAAGAGATGTGGGGTGGTTCTTTAAGGGATGTTATTAATATACTCTTATTAGCTTAGAAATAAAAATAATAGGAAAATTAAAGTAAGAATGGCAAATAAAAAGAAATTAAATATTGGGCGCCACTGGTTACCTTATGGCTTATGGGAACCAAAAATATACAAAAAATAGAAATAATAAAAGAAAGATAGCTAGATCAAAATTTAAACAACAAAAAAAAACTACTACTTTTATAACATACTACTACTTTTATAAAAAACAACTACGTTTATATGAAAGCAAATATGGTGTGAAAACAAATATAGCATGAAAACAAATATAGCGTGACTTACCTTGTTGTACTTTACTCAGCTAAATCTTTGTTGGACTTACTAAACAAGAGAGAAGGAAAAGAGAAATAATAAGATTGTGTTTAGCAAATAAACATTATTTATTAAGACAAAAAGAAATTAAAAGAAATTAAATTTGTGATCTCTTACGGTGTATAAATAGACATCGTGATTACCAAAAACAGAAAATAAAAAGTTTGCAAAAAAATACCTTGTTTATCAGTCATGAATCTTCTTGGTTGTTCTTAGGTCCAAGGTACAAATTCACTCACTATAGTCACTTTACAAATGAAATGATACAATAAAAGTACATCAGGTTACTTCCCATAGTTCATAAAAAAATTCCATAGTTCATAGAAAAATTCATAGTTTATAGAAAAATTCAGCATTGATTGTATTTCTCAAAAACAAATTAGCACTACTCGAACAAAATATTGAAGAAACTTATTATTTCTTCAGTATAATAAACTGGACCAAAAATATACTAGAATAGAAGCAAACTTCATGCTTTAACTAGAATGTTGAAGCTAGTAACACAAAAAGAAAACTTCTTAACTTCTGCTTGCATGTAAGGAAAGATTAGTATACCGACATTGGTACAAAAATATTGCGTTAGCCTAAAAACAGCGGAACGCGGTGACCTGCGGCTTGCTTAGGCTATACTGAAACGAACACTTACTCAAACACAAACACTTCTGCAATAAAATTGCACAAACTTAACTGGAACTTCAACACAAACTGGTAACTCAGGTGTCGCTGCAAGGCAGCGGACCCTCCGAGGCCTCCACTTCTTGACTTGTCGACAGCTCTAAGCAAAACTGAATGTCCCGAACTCCCCAAAACTCCAATCTTCTAAAATTCAACGCCCTTTCTAAAGATCATGCAATCCTCCCATTGACAATTCTCGACCCAATTCCGACTTAAATTCACTCCATCAATCAAAGTCTTGGCCAATAGAAAAGCAAAACCATTCTCCGTTAAACCTCTAATTCGACGCCATGCATGTTTCTCAGCCAATAAGAAAATACTCATTATCTGTAAGCAGTTTCCTCTAGGTTCCCATGGAAAGCCTGATTCTCACACCGTCAGCAATACTGCACGTGTGAACCTATTGGATTCACATAAACAACTCAGAGGCAATTATCGACATTCCAACTCAAGTGGACAGAATTCTGTCTCAAAAAAAACATTAAACTCTTTTGATATTTAGCCGAAGACAAACAAATGCTCTACTTATTAAAGAATTATGACCAAAATCCCTTTGACGCAGTTGCGTAGCTAGCCCTAGGGGGGCCCCATATCAAAGTTTGTCGCGGGGCCCTTTTCCCCGCGACAAAAGAAGCAAAAAGGCTTGTATAGAATAGAATAGAAATATGTTATTGTCACTGAAAATTTTACAATTTTATGGACAAAGCTTACAAAAAGTCGGAAAAAAAAACAAAAACAAATACAGTTTACTGAAATTACAGTATTTCTCATGATCATTTTTCAGTGCGTAACAAATGATAGGAAAAAGGGTAAGTCCGTGATAATACACATTTATGACATTTATTCTAACATGACATTTTAGTTTAATCTGACAGTTGCCACATTTTATTTTCAATTTGGAATAAGAACAAATCAAAAGTGTTTCTTGCATTTATAAAATGGTATTTTCTTTGATTTGTATAGTCTTATAAATTATACAGATTATATTTGTAATATTATTATCTAATTAAAAAAAAATTATTTTTTATTATGGCGCCATCTGTCGACAACTAGAACAACTAGAATAAATGTTATAAAAATGTCACCGACGAAATGTAATCACCGACGTGCCTTTTTTTCTGTCACATACAATTTAATGCGTTAGAAAGAAATCGAAAAACTGTGACGCACTGAAAGATGATCATGAGAAATACTGTACATAAATCATCAATATTAGTACAAAATAAAAGATAATTAAATAAAACAAAAAAAATATATTGCAAAATTTAAATAAATTGCACACTACAAAATACAACCGTAGAAACTAATAAGTTCTGCGTATAACACCCAAATATAAATAATAATAAACCTAATAAACTCTAAACCAAACTAGAAAAATAGATTTGAATTGTCGAGACTCATTGTTTGAAAACAGATTCAGTTTTTTCAATCCAAGGATGAATGGACATTGAAAATGAACTTAAACAAAGAAGCTCTGTTCTTATGGTATAACGGTGAGCGGCAAGCAAATACACTTCTCCAAAAAATTAACGTATCACCTTAAAAATGGGTCATTTTGATGTCTCTAATTTCCTAAACCTGTTGTTTGATTTAAGTGATTTTTTTAATATGTTATAGCCTTATTCTTTAACAATATCGCTGTAATAATATTGTTGCTAGACAGGTAAATTGTCATTGTATATTGGGTGTACCAATCAAACTGTGATTTTTCTCTCAAAGTTCGCGTTACCCTGTGGCATATTTAAGCATTTATAAAATACTGAAATTAAAACCCAACTACATAATTACAGACTTATGTTTTACTAACATTTTGTTTTTTATTTCATTCGCTTTTGATTTATTCATTCGTATGTTGGATAATAAAAAAGTTAGGTACTTTAACAACTAGCCTTGTTTTTCGTCATACAGGGTGTTTTTAAATAAGTATGGCAAACTCTAAAGCGGCCCATAAATTGCGTTCTTGCTCGACAGTTTTGTTAACTTTTTTTATTCAACGAGCAAGTCTGTTCGAACAAAATGATTATGGCATCATTTTTGCAAGCGAGCAAGAACGACAGTTTTC
The DNA here is from genome assembly GCF_917563875.1 of Diabrotica virgifera virgifera. Lineage (NCBI taxonomy): Eukaryota > Metazoa > Arthropoda > Insecta > Coleoptera > Chrysomelidae > Diabrotica > Diabrotica virgifera. The sequence continues at coordinate 148,314,111 of NC_065448.1, read as the reverse complement.
AACCCACACACTTCCGCTTTGCGTCATTTTGGTTCGAACAGACTTGCTCGTCGAACAAAACTGTCGAACAATAACGCAATTTGTGGGCCGCTTAAGAAGTAATTCTGCATGAAAAAATAATGACAGTTTGCGTTTGCTTTATAAACGTATGTCTGCAAATGCTTCGTCTCCGCGATAGGGGGTGTTAAAATTTTTCTTACAATCTGACGCTTTATTTATTGCCCTAAAACCGGTTATAATATGCAAGTAAAATTTGGTGAGTTTTAAGAGGTAGTTATTGCGCATTTTTGATATACAATTAGGAATTTAATATTCCCCATTGGCGCGCAGACGGGTAATATGACCCTTATGTGCGCCAATGGTGAACATAAAATTCTTAATTGTATGTTAAAAAATACACAATAACTATCTGTTAGAACCCATCAAATTTCATTTGCATATATCAACCGGTTTTAGCGCCATAAATAAATCGTCAGTTTGTGAGATAAATCTCAACACCCACTATCTCGGATATACGTTTATAAAGCAAACTATCATTATTTTTTCATGCAGAATTAACCCTGAAAGTTTGCCATACTTATTTAAAAACACCCTGTATTGATCAAGAATAAGGCTAGTTGTTAAAGTATTACATACGTAACTTCTTTATTATCCAACTTCTTTATTATCCAACATAAGCGAATGAATCGAAAAACAGAATGTTAAGAAAACATGAGGCTATAGTTGGGCTTTAATTCCAGTATTTTATAAATGCTGTAATATTCCACAGGGTGACGCGAACTTTAAGAAAAAATCACAGTTTGATTGGTATACAGCCGGTACACAATGACAATTTACCTGTCTAGCAACAATCTTATTACAACGATATTGTTCAAGAAAACGGCTATAACATATTAAAAAATCACTTAAATCGGAAAACAGGTTTAGGAAATATGAGACATTAAAAATGACCAATTTTTAACGTGGTGCGTTAATCTTTTGGAGAAGTGTAGATATACATAATATAGTCTGGGCTGATTATCGGAGAATAGGCCATTTTTGGGAAAAGTTATTTACCAGCAATTTTATTGATGGAATCGAAGCTTATGATTATATATATTAATAATCTAGGTATGCAAAGTCCGCAGATAGTGTGCTACTTTTTTTTATTAACAAAATGGCGCCCCAAATCGTGTTTTTTTTTTCAATTTTTGCTCCATAACTCCGAACATTTTAACTTTACACCAAAAACACCCTAATAAAAATTCACCGAAATTAAATTCTGCATAAAGACATGTTTTTCCCGATCTGCTCCGATGAAAATTTTCCTCGGACAATGCGGGTATTCCCAACAAAATCTTTAAATTTCAAATAAAGCTTTAGATAAGTAATTATCTACCAATAATTAAATAACTCGATGACATAAAAGCTTTTTTGGCTTAGATTATAGTTCCAGAAGCCGGTAAAAATTAAACGAATATATTAGCAACAATTCAATTGTTAATTTTAATAATTTACGGTCGCAATAATAACCAAAATAATTATGATACACTGATCAAACTTTGAAATCTAATAAAGATGAAATGCCTATTTAATATTTTGTCGACAAAATACAAATTTTTAATTTTTTTTGAATAATCTTTAAATGTTAAAAAAAATAGTTATAAACAAATTAACGTTTCTCAGAAAGTTTTTACTATATTCTAATTTTAAAAAATAGGTAAAATCCGTATTTCGAAGATCTTGAAAATGAATGCTTTAAAACTTTTTTCCAACCATTTGCAAAAAAGTTACGAAACAGCAAAATAAATACACGATTACTACGTTGTTTATATATTTTTTTAATTCTTTCAAAGCGTAAAAGTGAGTTTAAAGTACAAGCTAATTACTTACAAAAATTATCGATTATTAGTTTAATGGTTATAGTTTAATTAACGATTATAAATATTGTTTTGTAATTTACACGCGCGAAAGTAGACTAATACAGTACCGTAGCTATGTATTATGTATTATACCCGTCCATATACACAACTCGCGCGAGTTTAAAGCGTGTCAGTCGCTTCGAGTGAACATCTTCGGCTCTGTATCAAGCCTACTTTCGCGATAAAAATTACAAACAAAAACATTTTTAATCTTTGATTAAAATATAACCATTGAATTATTGTTTGATATTTTTTAAGAGTAATTAGTTTGTACCATAAACTCACTTCTAAGCTTTGAAACAATTAAAACAAATTATAAACAACGGAGTAATCGTATGTTTATTTTTCTGTTTCATAACTTTTTTGCAAATGGTTGGGAAAAATTTTTAAAGCATTCGTTTTCAAGACTCTTGAAATACGCATTTTAAAATTTTTTTAAAATTATAATATAATAAACAATTTCTGAGAAATATTAATTTGTTTATAACTATTTTTTTAACATTTAAAGATTATGCAAAAAAATAAAAAATTTATATTTTGTCGACAAAATATTAAATAGGCATCACATCTTTATAATCTTTCTAAGTTTGATCAATGATTATTTTGGTTGTTATTGAGACATTAAATTGTTAATTAACAATTAAATTGTTGCTAAAATATTCGTTTAATTTTCACCGGCTTTTGCAATTATAATCTATAGCAAGAAAGCTTTTATTTCACCAAGTTATTTAATTATTGATAAATAATTACTTGCCCAAAAAATTTATTTGAGAATTCGAGATTTTGTTGGGAAAACCCACATTTCCCGAGGAAAATTTTCGTCGGAGCAAATCGGTAAAAACATGCCTCTATGTAGAATTAAATTGGGGTGAATTTTTATTTGAGTCATCATCATTCTCTTTGCCTTATCCCTATGCGGGGTCGGCTTCCCTAATTGCATTTCTCCACACAATTCTATCTTGGGCCATATCAATGTTAATCCCCTTTACCAACATGTCCTGCCTTATCGTCTCCCCCCAGCTCTTCTTTGGTCTTCCTCTCCTACTCCTTCCAGGAATCTGCACTTCAGCTATTCTTCGTATTGGGTGGTTAACGTCTCGACGTTGAACATGACCAAACCATCTTAACCTATGCTCTCTCATTTTGGCATCAATTGGTGCCACACCTAGACTTCCCCTAATATACTCATTTCTAATTTTATCCTTCTTTGTCACTCCACTCATCCATCTAAGCATTCTCATTTCCGCCACATGCATTCGCTGTTCCTCTTTCTTTTTCACTGCCCAACATTCAGTTCCGTACATCATAGCTGGTCTTATGGCTGTTTTATAGAATTTTCCCTTCAGCTTCATTGGAATTTTTCTGTCACACAACACACCACTCGCTTCTTTCCACTTCATCCATCCAGCCCTAATTCTACTGCATGCATCTCCATCTATTTCTCCATTACTCTGTAATACCGATCCTAGGTACTTAAAACTATTGCTTTTTACAATCATTTCACCATCCAAAGATACCATTTTATTTGTAGTAGCTCCATCTTTAAATGAACATTCCAAATACTCTGTTTTTGTCCTACTAAGTTTTAAACCTTTTTCCTCCAGAGCTTGTCTCCACTGTTCCAGTTTTTGTTCTAAGTCTCTTTCACTATTTCCTACTAACACGACATCATCAGCATACATTAAGCACCATGGAATGTTACCCTGTATTTTCGCTGTTATCTGGTCCAAAACTAATGAGAATAAATACGGACTAAGCACAGAACCTTGATGCAATCCTACTTTCACATGAAATTTATCAGTCTCTCCCACACCTGTCCTAACACTAGTCGTTACTCCCTCATACATATCCCTCACAATCTTTACATATTCACCAGGGACTCCTTTCTTATTGAGTGCCCACCACAGAATCTCTCGAGGAACTCTATCATATGCTTTCTCAAGATCAATGAATACCATATGAGCGTTTGTTTCTTTACTCCTGTATTTTTCCATCAACTGCCTTATAATGAAAATTGCATCTGTTGTTGATCTACCCTGCATAAAGCCAAATTGATTCTCGGATATTTCGGTTTCTTCACGTATCCGTCTATCAATTACTCTTTCCCATATTTTCATGGTGTGGCTAAGCAGTTTTATAGCCCTGTAGTTTGTACATTGTTGTATATCTCCCTTGTTTTTGTAAACAGGTACCAGTATACTGCTTCTCCATTCGTCTGGCATTTGTCCAACTTCCATAATTCTATTAAATAGACCTGCTAGCCACATTGTTCCTGTCTCTCCCAATGCTCTCCATACTTCCCCAGGAATATCATCTGGTCCTACCGCTTTTCCTTTCTTTATTTTTTGAAGCGCTTGAGCCACTTCCTCGTTGGTTATTTTGGTGACCATTGCTGCTACTGTCTCCGTTGACTCTACAGGCTGTCTGTCAAATTCTTCATTTAATAAGCTGTCAAAGTACTTTCTCCATCTCTTTTTGACATCCCTTTCGTGAACTAGTATTTTATTATTTTCATCTCGGATACATCTAATCTGATTAAAATCTTTTGCTTTCTTTGCTCTCTGTTTGGCTATTTTATATATCTTCGTTTCGCCTTCCCTGGTATCAAGTTGATCGTATAGGTTTGAATACGCTTCTGCTTTAGCTTTTGCTACTGCTACTTTCGCTTTCTTTTTGGCGACCATATAGTTTTGAAGATCTATGTCCGATCTGGTTTCTTGCCACTTTTTATATAATTTTCTCTTCTCTTTTATGTTTCCTTGTACTTCATTTGACCACCACCAAGTCTCTTTATCTTCAAACTTCTTTCCTGACGTTTTCCCAAGTATTTCAATAGCCGTCTCTCTAATAATATTGGCCATTTTTCTCCAAATTGTGTTAGGGCTTCCTTTCATGTTCCAACATATTTTTTCTACTATTCTTTCCCTGAATAGACCTTCCTTCTCATCTTTTAGCATCCACCACTTGATTTTTTGTGGTCCTCTCCGATATTTTTGTTTAGTTTCGCTTTTTACTTCGATGTCCAGAACAAGCAGCTTATGTTGTTGGCTTACTGTCTCACTAACTATTACCTTGCAGTCCTTGCATTCACGTATGTCTTCTTTCCTTATCATGAAGTAGTCTATTTGGGATTGATGTTGTCCACTTTTGTAGGTAATAAGTTGAGTTTCTCTCTTTTTAAAGAATGTGTTAACAATCGCCATATCCAATGCTGTTGCTAATTCTAGCATGTCATCTCCAGCTTCATTTCTAGTTCCAAAGCCTAATCCCCCATGTATTGTTTCATATCCTGTCTTGGCTTGGCCCACATGTGCATTGAAATCACCTCCTATTATAACTTTCTCCTCCGCTGGAATATCACTCAGTATGTCTCCCAATTGATCATAGAAAGCTCTTCTTTCATTCTCACCCAGACCTGTTTGAGGAGCATACACACACACAACATTCAATACCTCTTTATCAATTACAAATTTCACTGACATCATCCTATCACTCGTTCTTACAACATCTACTACGTTATCTTTCATTTCACTATCAGCAATTATACCAACTCCATTTCTAGTGTTACTACTCCCTACATACCACAATTTATATCCATCACCTAGTTCTTTCGCCCTTTGTCCTTTCCACCTAGTTTCTTGAATACAAGCAATTTGAACTCTTCTTCGTTTGAGCGCATCCACTAACTCCAGACTCTTACCTGTAAGACTACCAAGATTCCAAGACCCTATCCTGATTTTTCTAACCTGCAATGGTGTTCCCCCTGAGATAGTCCTCACCCGGAGATCCGAATGGAGGCTCATTTTACTTCCGGAACATTTTACCTCAGGAGATGCCATCATTTCAGTATAAGTTTTTATTTCGTTTGGAGAAGGTCTTTTCATTATTATGGCCTGAAAAGATTTTTGGATATTTGATGCCTGAATGCCTTTTCTATCAGCACCATACCCTGCCCTGTCCTGCACGTTTAGCCAATACACCACCAATGCAACCAAAGTGCAGTATTACCCCACACCCGCCTGCATTTTTCTGTATAGGCCAGGATCCCTACTGTAAGGACTGCCCTATAAGCCAATGTATTGTTGCCCGTATCCCGCCACTAGGAGGCACGTACTTCATTCGGGATACTGAATTTCGGGTGAATTTTTATTTGAGTGGTGAATTTTTAGTGAGATCGGGTGAATTTGAGTGAGATCGGGTGAATTTTTATTTGAGTGTTTTTGGTGTAAAGTTAAAATATTCGGAGTTATGGACCAATAATTGAAAAAAACACGATTGGGGGCGCCATTTTGTTAATAAAAAAAGTAGAACACTATCTGCGGACTTTGCATACCTATATTATTAAGATATAGGATCATAATATTCGATTCCAGTAATAAAATTGCTGATAAATAACCTTTATTTGTACTTTACTAATTAGACCAGCGTATTATAACTATTTCTTTTTTCAAAATTTAAAGATTATGCAAAAAGACGAAAAATTTATATTTTGTCGATAAAATATTAAATAATCATCTCATCTTCATAATCTTTATAAGTTTGATCAATGTATCATGAATATTTTGGTTATTATTGCGATCGTAAATTGTTAATTAACAATTGAATTGTTGCTAAAATAGTCGTTTAATTTTCACCGGCTTCTGGAATTACAATCTATACCAAGAAAGCTTTGATGTCACTAAGTTATTTAATTATTGATTAATAATTACTTACCTAAAACTTTATTTGAAAATTAGAGATTGTGTTGGGAAAACCCGCATTTTCCGAGGAAAATTTTTGTCGGAGCAAATCAGGAAAAACATATCTCTATGCAGAATTTATTTGCGGTGAATTTTTATTTGGGTATTTTTGTTGTAAAGTTAAAATCTTCGGAGTTATAGAGCAATAATTGAAAAAAATAGGATTTGTCGGCGCCATTTTGTTTATAAAAAAAGTAGCACACTATCTGCGGACTTTGCATACCTATATTATTGATATATAGGATTTTATAATTCGATCCCAGCAATAAAATTGCTGGTAAATAACTTTTCCATGAATTTTGCTAATTAGCCCAGAGTAATAAATACAATTAGAGATAAAGAATAGATTATACGAAAATATACCCAAACAATACAAACTTTTTAAAATATTCAAAGATAAAGCGATTACAAAAATTGCAATTTGGCAGTATACGTTATACATTATACAATAACTCACACACAGCCAACGGAACTGACAATGAGAGGTAGCTTGAAAACAAAAAAGCTCTGTTCTTATGGAGCAGAGAATAGATAATACGTAGATAAATACGATTTATATAGGTGTAGATAAAGAATCCACTACACCGAAATGTTGATATCCAAACAACATACACTGTTTCAAAGCATTTTAATAGTGAAATAATTGTAGAACACTCTGTTCAATTTTTGTAAGTAAATTTTGTTTCGACATGACGCGCTGGGGCCCCTGAATGTCGGGGGCCCCGTATAATTGATACGGCGGTAGCTACGCCTCTGCCGGCATTAGATAAAATAAACCTAACAAGGTCCCTCAGACGAAAACAGATATGATATTCACGCTAAAATCCCGAGAACGTAAAATCGACAAAATACACAATATTTAACATCGTGAGAAACGAAAGAGAATCAGGTGATCCAATTCCACACACTCACAGTACAATTTACGAAACGGATTCCGCATACAGGGTGAAACAAAAATAATACTTGGGGCCGTACTTACGGTCTTAACACAAAAAAAAATTAAGGGGTGATATATCAATGACCTTCGCACCATTACAGCAAGCGTTGGATCATCCCGTGCTGTGTTGTTTCTCCACATTTAAAAAACAATATAATGGATCCTGAAACAGTTTATTCCAATAGACGAGTGTGTCATCAACATTTTGGGCTTATATATTTTTCGGAACTTTGTAAAGCATGTTTGAGTATTTGTATTGATCTAAACAATCATTCCTTCAAAGATTTTTATTCAACTAAATATTAAACATGATTGATTACAAAAACAGTGCTTTCACATGACACATGTTTAGCATTTAGAACAAATAGAATCCAAACCAATTGGAATATTTGTGAAGTTTTCAGTAAAACTATGATTTTTGTTTATTTTGGATTTGGCCCCGATTACATACTACCATAACTTTAGTCGAAACTTTTAAACAAGACTTTTAGTATTTTTTATGTATATGGAACTTTTAAGGTAATTTTAAATTATAGTTCTTCAGTTCTTCAGGAAAGAAAATCTTCAATTGGCGAGAAAAACTTCTACATCGTTGTGGATGAAAGAACCGATGCTTCTAGCAGATATATCGCACATCTGATGATTGGAGAACTTCAAGAAAATAATTCTTCAAACGCATACTTAATAGCTTCGAAGCAGTTGGATAAAACCAATGTGGTGTTCCTTTCTGTATAACTATCATTGTTATTATTGTCATTATGTCATTCAATGTCAATGTCATGTCATTGTCATATCATTATATCACAGTTTGTCAATCATAATGTATGTACAATTTTAGTTTATTAAAACCTTTAATTCTCAAGGTTTTCATTATTACAATTTAATAAACTAAAATTTATTCAACAATGGATAAACTACTCAAGCCTGATCGACTAGACATCGATTCCAATTCAACAAATGCAACACAACTCTGGACACACTGGAAGAGAACCTTTCAAAACTTTCTAGAAGCAGCTAATGTTTCTGAAGACAAAGATAAACTGAATTTATTGGTGAATTATGTAAATCCTGTAGTATATGAAGCTATAGGTGAATGTACCACCTACACTGATGCAACTGCTACCTTAGAAAAACTATACATAAAACAAAAGAGTGAAATATTTGCCCGGTACACATTATCTACACGAAAGCAACAAGTGGGTGAGTCCATTGACCAATATTTACTAATCTTAAAACACTTAAGTAAGGATTGCAATTTTCAAGCAGTGTCTGCTGATAGAAATAAAGATGATTACATCAGGGACTCTTTTATTCGAGGTTTAAGTGCTTCAAACATTAGGCAAAGACTACTTGAAAGCGCCACTTTAACATTAGATCAAGCATATAATTCAGCCAGAGCTTTAGAAATGGCCCAACAACAATCAGATTCATATATTATGTCAAATTCTATTGTAAATTCTATTACTACTGATAACACCCTTCCGAATACTGCACACGAAACTGATCAAAACAACTCGACTAGCGCAGCTACCTTTTCAAAATGCTGGTTTTGTGGAAAAAGTCGCCATACTAGAGATAGATGTCCTGCTAAAAATCACCAATGCTCTTGTGGTAAATTCGGACATTTTGAGCAAGTCTGTAAAAGTAAGAATCAAAAACAAAAATCACATGTTCATAACAAAACATCTGCTGCTTTAGTTGGAATGCTATCTGCTGCTTCTCCGTCCTGTTTATCAAAAGCTATAATAAAAATTCATGTAAATAATTCTGAGGTTGAAGCTCTAGTAGATACTGGTAGTACAGACAGTTACATTTCAAATAGTATTGCCATTCAAAATCAACTACAAATATTCCCTACACATTTAAATGTACAAATGGCTTCCTCATCTTTAAACTCTCCAGTTTGCGGCTTTTGCATTGTTAACCTAAAAATATCTGAACATACCTATAAAAATTTTAAACTTTATGTTCTAGAAAACCTATGCTCAGATGTCATAATTGGCCATGATATCCTTAATAAGCATTCTGGAGTGCAGTTTAATTTTGATGGTAAGAAACCTCCAATTTCAATCTGTAATCTAACAACAGCAATTGTAAAACCATACCCACTGTTTGCCCATTTAACAGGAAACTGCAAACCTATCGTCATAAAATCAAGACGCTATTCCTTTGAAGATTCCAAATTCATAGACACTGAAATTCAAAAATTATTGAAAGAAAATATTATTGAAGCAAGCAATTCTCCATGGAGAGCACAAGTACTAGTTACTAGTAATACAAATCATAAAAAACGTATGGTTGTCGATTATTCTTTAACTATTAATAAATTTACTGAACTAGATGCCTACCCTTTACCAAATCTCGAAATTTTAGTAAATAAAATTTCTCAATATGAATACTTTAGTTCAATCGATTTACGAAGTGCTTATCATCAAATCCCCATACTAGAACATGAGAAAATCTATACTGGATTTGAAGCATGTGGCAACATCTATCAGTTTACAAGAATTCCATTTGGTGTCACCAATGGAGTAGCATGTTTTCAAAGAACTATTAACAACATAATAGAGAATGAAAGATTAACAGATACATTTGCATTCCTAGATGATGTCACTATTTGTGGAACAACAAAAGAACAACATGACAAGAATCTACAAAACTTTATGGAAATCGCAAGGAAATATAAATTAATTTTAAACGATGAAAAATCAAAATTCATGACTCAAATTAATATACTTGGATATACTATTGAAAAGAAAACTATAAAACCAGATGCTGAAAGACTGCAACCCCTTATCAATTTACCAGTACCAACAAATATCACTTCATTAAGAAGAATTCAAGGAATGTTCGCCCACTATTCAAAATTCATACATAAATTTTCGGAAAAGATACATCCTATTGTCAATATCAAAGAATTTCCCTTAAATCAAACTCAAATATATGCCTTTGAAAAGCTGAAACAGGACATTGTAGAAGCAGTAGTCACTTCTGTTGATGAAAATGAAATATTTACAGTTGAAACAGATGCCTCCGAATTTGCCATTGGAGCTCAACTTACACAACAAGGAAAACCAGTAGCATTTTATTCAAGAACACTTTCAAAAACAGAACATAATCATTCAAGTGTTGAAAAAGAAGCTTATGCAATTGTGGAATCCATAAGAAAATGGAGACACTATCTTATGGGCCGACACTTTAAAATTATTACAGACCAAAGGTCAGTTGCTTTTATGTTTGACTTAAAATCAACATCTAAAATTAAAAATGAGAAAATAATGCGTTGGCGTATAGAACTGTCCTGCTATAAATTTGACATTATTTACAGACCTGGGAATCAAAACATTGTTGCGGATACTCTTTCAAGAATATCTGCTGCTATTCACCCCACTATGTCAGATAAAAATTTATTCAATTTACATAACACAATGTGTCATCCTGGAATAACCAGATTCTATCACTGGATACGATGTAAAAATTTACCTTATTCTTTAGAAGATGTCAAACGAACTATCTCTTCTTGTCCAATCTGTGCTGAAATTAAACCAACATTTTACAAAAACAAAAGCACTTTGATTAAGGCTACAGCACCTTTTGACAGACTGAATATAGACTTTAAAGGACCTTTACCATCTAATAATCAAAATAAATATCTGCTGAATATTGTAGATGAATATTCAAGGTTTCCATTTGCATTCCCATGCTCAAATTTATCATCTTCAACAGTCATCAGTTGTTTAACTGAGTTGTTTACTACTTTCGGAACTCCTGCATATATTCACAGCGATAGAGGATCTTCATTCTTGTCTGCTGAGGTAAAATCATTCCTAACAAGTCATGGTGTTGCTTCCAGTCATACAACTCCATACAACCCTCAAGGAAATGGACAATGTGAAAGATTTAATGGTATCATTTGGAAAACAGTTCAACTAGCAATTAAATCTAGAAATCTTCACATAAACCAATGGCAAGATGTACTACCTGATTCTTTACATTCAATTAGATCTTTACTGTGTACCTCTACTAACTGTACTCCACACGAACGTATGTTTAATCATCCCAGAAGATCAACAAATGGTACATCTATTCCAACTTGGCTTAGTACTCCTGGAACTGTTTTCCTCAAGAAACATGTTAGAAATTCGAAATATGAACCTCTGGTGGAAGAAGTCCAACTCCTAGAAGCAAATTCAGACTATGCACATGTCAGATTACCAAATGGAAATGAAACCACAGTATCGGTCCGACACTTAGCTCCGAGAGGAAATACTTCCCTTTTGGCAGTAGATGAGGCAACTATTGAATATAATGAAAAACATGTAAAAAACCAGTCCCCCATGATATATCAAAACATGGAACCATTGAACAGTGTAGAAGAAATTAATACCATAGATAGTTAACTTCAACAACCTTTTTCTGCTCCTGGTGACGATCCAACTACTTCAACTTCAGTTCCCCCAGAACTGATATTGCAAAAGCGAATAAGAAAGCCTCCTACCCATTTACAAGATTATGTCAGAAACTAACAGCGTGGATGAATGTGGTGTTCCTTTCTGCATAACTATTATTGTTATTATTGTCATTATGTCATTCACTCATGTCAATGTCATGTCATTGTCATATCATTATATCACAGTTTGTCAATCATAATGTATGTACAATTTTAGTTTATTAAAACCTTTAATTCTCAAGGTTTTCATTATTACAACCAATAATGTGATGGTATCCAGGTTCATACAGCAGTCTCTATCAAGCTTCTTTCTTCCAAACCCAGTGCTAGAAGAAAAGTTGTTGGTGCTTCTATCTGATGCCGCACCTTATATGGTAAAAGTAGGACGGAACCTTAAAGTAGTTTACCCCAATTTGGTCTATGTTACATGTCTTCTGCACGGGATAAACCGAGTAGCAGAAACCATCAGAACAGAATTTCTGTTAGTAAATAAGCTAATTTCAAATGTTAAAAAAGTATTCATCAAAGCCCCTCTAAGAATGCCGATGTATATACACTCGCGATCATAAAAAGCGGGTCACTCGATGAGTTATTCAAGTTAGAAGTCTCAAATTTTCTAAACCCGTTGTCCGATTTGAGTGATTTTTTTAGTACGTTATAGCCTTATTCTTTAACAATATCGCCATAATAATATTGTTGCTAGACAGGTAAATTGTCATTGTATACCGGGTGTAACAATCATACTGTGTTTATTCCTCTAAGTTCGAAACACCCCGTGGAATGTTTTAGCATAGATAAAATATTGAAATTAAAACACGATTGTAGTCTTAGGCTTTCTTAACATTTTCTTTTTTGATTTATTTGTTTATGTTGGAAAATAAAAAAGTTAGCCACCTTAACAACTAACCATGTTCTTCATCAATACAGGGTGTTTCTAAATAGTGCAACAAACTTTAAGGGGCAATTCTGCATGAAAAAATAATTACCGTGCTATAATAATTGCTCTAAAACCGGTTAAGTTATGCAAATGAAATTTGGTAGATGGTAAGAGGTAGTTATGGCGCATTTTTTGACATACAATTAAGAATTTTATATTCACCATTGGCGTGCATACGGGATGTATCTAAAATGTTTATACCCGTATGCACGCCGATGGTGAATGTAGAATTATTAATTGTATGTCAAAAAATCCACAATAACTGCCTCTTAAAACCTACCAAATTTAATTTGCATATCTCTATTGGTTTTAGAGCAATAAATAAATCGTCAGTTCGTAAGAAAAATTTCAACATCCCGTATCTCGGAAACGAAGCATTTGCGGACATATGTACATAAAGAAAACTGTCATTATTTTTTCATACAGAATTACCCCTTAAAGTTTGTCGTACTTATTTAGAAACATCCTGTATTGATGAAGAACATGGTTAGTTGTTAAGGTGACTAACTTTTTTATTATCCAACATAAACAAATAAATCAAAAAAGGAAATGTTAAGAAAGCCTAAGGCTACAATCGAGTTTTAATTTCAATATTTTATCTATGCTAAAACATTCCACGGGGTGTTTCGAACTTTGAGGAATAAACACAGTATGATTGTTACACCCGGTATATAATGACAATTTACCTGTCTAGCAACAATATTATTATGGCGATATTGTTAAAGAATAAGGATATAACATACTAAAAAAATCACTCAAATCGGACAACAGGTTTAGAAAATTCGAGACATCTAACTTGAATAACTCATCGAGTGACCCGCTTTTTATGATCGCGAGTGTATATAAAAGATTAAAAAATTCATCGAATAAGTGCTACATTAAAGGTGAAAAACTGTTTGTTGATAGCACAGTATTTACTGCTCCAGACATATTAGAAATTGAAGAAATTGAAGCGACAAGGAATCAAATACAGGCAAACAGCGCTCCCAACACCCCCAAAAGAGGCATAACCGAAAAATCGTCAGTTGCAGATATAGAATCGTACGATAAAAACACACATATTATCGAAAAAGTACCAAAACCAACAAATCCGACATCAAAGACGAGTGAAACAAAAACCAGAACACGTTTTGGATCCACAAATAAAAAATAGTGGGTACTTGCTATCAATAGGATAGTTGTTAGATGTAAATTTATAGTGTTGTAAACTGTTTATTTTGTTAGTATAGGAGTAATATTCTTATCGATTTGCGGTACTCATAATTAGTGATAATATTAATAACAATGGATCAATATATTCGGGAGCTTGAAATATACTCATTACCAACTTACACTCTGGACACACCAGAAGAATGTTCACAGATTTTAGAAATAAATAAAAACAATCAAAATTAAAAAATTTTGCATATGAATATTCGCAGTATAAACAAAAATCTAGATGAATTTTTAATAACATTAAATAAAATTAATTCTGATATTGACTGTATAATCTTAAGTGAAACATGGGAAATAATTGATATAAATGTATTTAATGTTTCGGGATATGATGTCATATATAGTGAGAGCCATTACAATCAAAACGATGGTGTTGTTATATACATAAAAACATCTTTAAAGTACAAATTTGAAATACTTCCTTTTTATAATAATATATATAAATTATATGCAAATTCAGATAAAATTAGAAAATCGTCAATTAATTAAAGTGACTGCTTTGCACAGATCACCCAGTACTAACTTAAATGATTTTAATCACAGTTTGTATGAGTTTCTAGAAAAGACTGAGACTGATTCAGATGAGTATGCTGTATTTGTGGGAGATATAAACATTGACTTGTTGCAACCTGATGATAACTACACTGCCGAGTACTTAAATATTTTAAGTGAGTTTGGCTATATCTCAACAATAAATGAACCTACTAGGGTTCAGGCCAGCAGCAAGTCATGTTTAGATCATACTTTTTTGAGAAAACAGAAGTTAACAATTTGGACTATGTTTTGCCACTAGTCTTGAAATCTTCAGTTACTGAACATTATATAACAATTCTACAATTAGTAACTGGTGGAAGCATACAAAAAAACGCTCGAAAATTCAGAAATGTTATTAATGCAACAAAGTTACCTTATACATTTCAAAATACTAAATGGGATTCAATATATTCTTTACAGGACCCAGAAGTTGCGACGAATACATTTATAAGAATCTTGAAACATAACCTGGAAGCGTGTAGTGAGAAAAAACAGCTAAGAAGGAAACATGATAAAATCGCTCCTTGGATAACAAGCGCACTGCTAATTTCTGTAAATAAAAAAAATAAAATGTATACTGAACTTCATAACGACCCAAATAACATTATTCTAAAAAACAGATACAAAATATACAGAAATAAATTAACTTCGCTAATACAAAAAGCATAATTTCGATATTACCAACAGCAGATTGAGAGCAACGAAGGCCACTGCCAAAGTCTATGGAAAGTGGTACAACAAATTACCAAGACGAAAAAACGAGATGAAGGAATTGACAGTATAAAGCAAGCAAACACAAACAAATTATTAAGCGAAAAGTTGGATATTACTAATGAATTCAATAAACATTTTAGTGAAATCGGTAAAAAACTAGCAACTAAAATACATCAAGATCATGAATACATTTCTAACAGACATACTGTCTCTAATTCTTTTGTATTTGCACCGATTGCAAGTGATGAAATAAAAAATATAATATTCGGATTAAAAAATGGTAAAGCAGTTGGTATTGACAATATAAAAGCAGAAACAATTAAAAGTATTTCTGATTATATCACTGAACCTTTGACATACATACTGAATAAATGTGTGGACAGTTCTATTTATCCTTCAGCTTTTAAGCATGCTATTGTGACTCCAGTATATAAAAAAGGAAACTCGACTGATATGAATAACTATCGACCTATATCTCTCATTACCCATATTTCAAAAATATTTGAAAATGTAATCAAAACTAGATTAGTATCTTACCTAGGAAAGTACAAAATACTTTCAGAAAAACAATTTGGTTTTAGGGAAAATACATCCACAAAAGATGCCATTCTTTCACTAACCTCAAAAATAAATAAATCTCTTAATGAAAGTAAGCCGTGTTTGTGCATATTTATAGATCTATCAAAAGCTTTTGACACAGTTAGTCATCATTTACTTTGCAATCTATGGAAGATATTGGTATACGAAATAAATCACTAAAACTGTTTGATAGTTATCTAACTAACAGACAACAAACTGTAAAAATAAGCGATGTAGAGAGTAGTCCACGTATTATTGATTATGGAGTACCACAAGGTTCAATACTTGGACCTATCCTGTTTAACATATATATAAATGGTTTATTTTCATTGGAATCTACTGGAAGCATTATCGGCTTTGCAGATGACACCGTAATATTCTACAATGCTACCAATTGGGAAGAACTAAAACATACAGCTGAAATTGACTTTCTAAAAATTAAAAAATGGTTGGACTATAAATTATTAACAGTCAACCTAAGTAAAACCAATTATCTACCATTTAGTTGCTATTCTTCGGGTGCTCCTCAATTTAACCACTTATGTATTACACAATCAATGTCCATTGCACCTGAAAAGAAAATGAAATATTTAGGGATTATTATAGACCCCCACATGAAATGGGATCTACATATAAAGTATTTAATAAATAAATTAAGAGTAATACTGTACAAATTTAGAAAACTAAAACAACTGGTACCTACCAATCACTTGAAAACTTTATATTTTGCATTGGTTGAAACTCATCTGCGATATGGAATTTTAGTATGGGGTTCAACTTTTAAAACACATATCACCTCCCTAGAAATTATGCAAAGAAAATTTCTTAAATTAATCTTGTCCAGAAGTACAGTGTGTGCATCTGATAGTCTATATACTGAAATGAAAATTTTGGATGTAAGGCAGTTATACTATCTGTGTTCTGGCATCAGGTTTTATTCAAATAAAAATTTAGATGCACTACCAACACACCAATATAATACTCGTCAAAGAGACCATTTTATTGTTCCTCTTATGAATAAAACTAGTACACAAAAATCGTATATTTACATGGTTCCCAAACTATATAATACTATTCCGGACTATATTAGGTACATTGTTAATTTACATAGTTTTAAACACCAATTGAAAATATTTCTTTTGAATACAGACAGATCAATTATACACAACTACTTTGATATATTAATTATAATGATCCATTGGTAGATTGAATTGTTAGATTTAAATGTTTTTGTTACTTTTTATTATATTATTAGACATTAATATTTTTAACTTAAATTGATTTTTATAAATTTTATATTGTACATATTGTTGAATTTATATTTCCCTCGAATTGAATAATCTATATCATTTTAATTTCAAATTTTTATACATAGTTTTATAGATTATAAATTATACCTATTTATATTATTATGTAACCGAAACAAGTGTGTAGACACTTATCGGTATATGTACTACTTTACTCAAATATTTTATTTATATATGTATACAAAGCTGTAAATTTTTTTTTGAATAAAGTTCATTCATTCATATAGGGAGAGACTGTCTGGAGTTAGTTTACCACCAGGACCTGTAATTACCAGATGGAGAACGTGTATTAACGCGGCTATATTATACGCTGAACATTTTGATGCCGTTAGACTTTTAATTTTGGATAGTGATGAGCAAAACAAGAACAAGACCAAGACCAGGCTAGTCTTGGTCTTGGTCTTGTTCTTTCAAGCTTGGTCTTGGTCTTGGTCTTGCAGCTAAAAGACAGTCTTGGTCTTGGTCTTGGTCTTGGTCTTGCACTAGCCGGTCTTGTTCTTGGTCTTGCTTTTTTGGTAGTAATAATTTGAACCAAACAATTTCGAATAAAATGTACGTTAAAATAAATAAAGTGTTGTTTTGAAGCTATTTTCTTGTGGCATTTTTATAATCAAGTATATTCAAATGGGAAATAAGCCACATTTTTACCTAAAAATGATTTTATTAACGTTTCGACGCCCAAGTCGGGTGTCATTGTCAAAATACAAAATAATACTAAATAAACAAAAATGTTGTTGCTTAGTAAAAAAATCTTCTAATAATTTATTTAATCTGACTCATTTATATCGGCAATTCAGACACGTATTATACATTTTAAAGTAGACGAATTTAAAATGATATTGCCAATATTGATGAGTTGCGTTCCTGGGACGACTTTACTAAAAGATAGTTCATTCGATTACATGAAATCAATCCCAACTCAAGAATATCTGCCACAAAAAATCATAGCATGTGATCTGTCTTTAAAAAGACAACCAAATGCAACGGTGGCACTGAAATTCTCGTGTTAGAGATTCCATAGTAAATCACGAGGGAAAACCAGGAAAAACCTCGTGATACTATCCCGACATCGTAAGTATTTGGGTTTACATTTAGTTTACTCTCAAAACTAATACCAAATTCTGACTTGATATTTTAAATTTTAAATAATACTAAAATACTAAATATGTACTAACTCGATATGTTACCGATTTACTAATTGTGGTATTTTCTTTCTATTGACTTCCTCCTTTAATATGGGTAACCAGATCCTACTGCATTCTACCGAGGAATTTGCGACACAATTGGTTTCATTTAGCATAATTAGAGCCGCTTCTTTGATTTTTCTCTTTTTACTATCTGCTTCTTTATAAAATAAACGTTAATAAAATCATTTTTAGGTAAAATTGTGGCTTATTTCCCATTTGAATATACTTGAAATAAATAAAGATGTGACGAATGAAACTACATTTTTTGCTTTAAAATTTTAAAAGAATGTAGATAATACTTGGGGAATGTAGAATGTAGTTTCAAACGGATACCAATTTTAACATTATACATTCACCTAATTATTTCATTAAAAAGTATGTTTCAAATATAAAGGTTTATTTTCAAATTTCAATTTTAAGTTGAGTTGAGACACAACCTGCTTTTTATACATTTAATAGCATATGATATAAAAGAAAAAAAAAAGTGAAAAAAAAAGAAGAGAAAAGAAAAAATTATTAGTTACATTTTATTTAATTTGGAGAAAATACGCGCTTATTTAATTATACATACTTAGTATATACAAAGCAAAAGCAAAACTGTGTTTTTTATGTGGAGAAAAAATTTAAAAAACCTTCAATTTTAACCAGATATAAAATTCCTATTGAAATGATGTATCGAACGTGAACACTGATTTCTCATTAAAAAAAATTATTTTCAGTTCATATGAACGTTTAATCTATAAAGTTTGTACACATATTTAGTAAACTTTCTGCATATACAGGGTGGCTGTATAGTGTGACAAAGCTCGATATCTCGGAAATTGTTCATAATAGAGAATAACTGAAAATAGAAAAATTAAAGAAAATCATTGAAGAATCCAGTATCACTCAACAAATTATTTTTAGCTTTTAAGTTCCAATTTGAAACTAATATAGCGGAAAATCTATTATACTGGAAACTGTTGAACTGTCATAGGAAAAATTTTATTTCTGTTTCTACACATACGGTTTTTTTAAATGTCATGTTTGGGTACTACAGAAACGACGTCATCAGTATTCTTTTCATAAAATGTGTTCTTATACGACAGTCTAATACGGAGCATTTTTTTTTAATTGTGCTCCGCTTTTTTTTGACGTTCGATTGCTTTTTTTGTTATTTGAGTGGCCTGCTTACGTTAAATACCCTGTACTTACTGTTGTAAATTATAAGATAAAGCTAGAAAAGTTAGAAGAGGAATGTTAAAACCAATTCCCCTTAATCTGTTTTACTACCGATCAAAGTATATACAAAATTGTTGATTTTTAGCTTAAAATATTATGTATTTTAAATATTCGATATTGTTTAAGGTTTATTACAATGTCAGTATATATTATTGAACTAAAAAATAAAGTTAAATAATAAAAAACCAATTTCGCAAAAAAGTGCAAGAGTCTTGCAGATTGGTCTTGGTCTTGCGTAGTCTTGCAAGGTTCGGTCTTGGTCTTGGTCTTGTTCTTGCAAGCTTGGTCTTGGTCCTGTTCTTGCAAGCTTGGTCTTGGTCTTGCAGCTAAAAGGCGGTCTTGGTCTTGGTCTTGCTCTTGCTGCAAGACCAAGACCAAGACCGTAAGACCAAGACCAGTCTCGCTCATCACTAATTTTGGACATGGAGGACGACGCTCAGAGTGTAGTTCAAAGTAAGGACTTCTTACAAAGTGCAAGTGTAGCTAGAGATTTACTTTTTAAAGTTAATTTTGGCTTTATACCAGATATGATCACATCGTTAGAGAGTGGACAATTAAGTTTAAGAGAATCCATTAGTACCATGGAAACTTTAATGGCTAAGTGTGGCAACGTTCCGGGTAAAGTTGGAGATCAAATTATTCGCAAAGCGGAAGTGACTTTAACAAAGAATGAAGGGTTTAAATTTTTAAAAATAGTCAAAAATATCTACGAAAATAAGTCTTCTGACGAACATGTACCATTGCCTTATAGTATACTGCCAAAATTTCAATATTGTCCAATTACGTCAGTGGACGTTGAAAAAATCTTTTCTATGCATAAACACATTTTTACTGATAGAAGACAATCATTTTTACTGGAAAATTTCGAAAATTATCGTGTTGCAAATGCCTTTTATAGTATTATATTTCCAAACGAGAAATTGTATAATATTGTAATACTTTTTGTGCGTTGTATATATTTTATCTATATGATTAAGTTATAAACTAATTTTGTCCATTTTAAAATAGTAAATAATTATATATGACTATGTTTTCTTACTTACAATGTGTATTTTTCCAAATAAAAACCATTTTTTGAACATAGTACTTTTTGCACCCTATTTTGTTGTATTACATCATTAAATTTTATTACATATTGGATTAAGTGCCCGGATCCACACTCAACTCACACAGATGCAGGCGAACCTCTTCCATTTACAAACGACGCGACGCGACGGCTCAATCAGTAATCAGTTCAGGTCAGCTAATGGGTGTACACTCTTCCTTCTTATTTTCGCAGTTAAATATTACGCAATTATTGAATTTTTGTGATACGATTATTTAAACAAGGTGTATAATATTATTATTATGCATTTATACAAAGTATCTATTAGGTACAGGTTATCTGAATTGATATTTAAATAAGAGAAATAATAAAGCATTTTTAAAATATTGATATTATTATTGGAAAGGGGCATATGGGCAAGATGGAAAATTACAACTTAGGGCAAGTTGGAAGATGAGAGTTAGGCAAAAATAAAAGCAAGGAAATAGGAACCTGCGAGAATAAAAGAAAAGGTAAAGGAAAAGGGACAAAAACAGAAAAAGTAAAAAATATTGTACAACATTTAGAACAGTCTTCACAAAATGATGTGTTCTGTGTATGTGGTGAACGATATGTGGAACCGCCCACACAGGACTGGGTACAGGTACAATGTCCTGTATGGAATGGTTGGGCACATGAATTGTGTACTGACACAGAAGATGGCAGTTTTATGTGTGTAAACTGTAAAATGTAGTGCTTTCCTCTACATTCCATCTTGCCCGAACAAGCTTTCCATTCTGCCCGCAGGGTAAGGGCAAGATGGAATTTTTGACATTATTTTTTAATTACTTATAAAAAAAATTCTACTTATTATTAATAATATTTAATGGCTGCCTTTTGTAACTGTACAAGGTCTCTTTCAAGAATGATTAAAATGAAAGTTTTGTATTACGTTGTTTTATTTTTTTACACATCATAAAGTTAAGCCTTCCATCTTGCCCTCCCTTCCCCTATATATGCGCATATTCTTTCAAAAACATGTTGCATATATTCCGCGTTTTAATGATAACCAATAAATACATACCTGCATACCTTTGAAATTATTTGCGAGACGATATAGTCTAGTCGCAACATAGGGAGTCCCGTGGGCACTTTACCCCAGGCTGTGGGTGAAAAAACGTGATATAATTCAGAAATTTTTGAAACCTATCAGGTGTTGTAAAGGACGATGCCAGGAATAACTTCTACTAAAATGTGACCAAAAATATTGCGTGATTTTTTTTATTGCGATTTTCATCTACAATTTGAGCTTGAGTAAGTTTAATTTCGTTTATTGGTTATTGCAAAACAGCCTGCGAAAGGTCCAAAATGGCCGTTTTTTACAATTGCGTTATTTATTGTACAAATATTTTTTTTTATTTTTTAAAGCTTTAAAATGAAGATCTTTCAATTGCAAACATAAAAAAATTGTAAGGCCGGATTAACGAATTTGTTGCTTAGATATTATAAATTGTTTATCCCAAAAGGTCAAATGTCGAAGGCTATAACTTTTTGAAAAACAATCGTAGAGAGTTGGTGAAACATCCAATCTCCTTCTAAAGAGTTATATGTTCATATTCTGATGTAAATAAATGCGTAAAACATTTTTAAACCTTTAGTTTTTGGGTTTGAAAATAAGGGGGCAAATTTCGTTATAAACATTTAGAGCTGAAGCGGCCCTGTACATCCTATGAGTTTTTAACTTACAGATTATTGTTGCTGAAGACGAAACGAAGATTTATAAACAAATAAAAAATTTCTACGACCAACTGAAGCCGAGCTAAATGTTGGGTTTGAAAATAAGGGGGAAATTTCGTTATAAACATTTAGAGCTGAAGCGGCCCTGTACATCCTATGAGTTTCTAACTTACAGATTATTGTTGCTGAAGACAAAACGAAGATTTATAAAAAAATAAAAAAATTTTACAACCAACTGAAGCCGAGATAATTGTTACTTTTTTTCTTAAATCGTAGTGCCTTTATTTATAACAATTAAGAAATTAATTTACAGTCATTGACTAAAGAAAGACTTATATTATCTTAAAATAAAAATTATTATAAAATATAGCTACATTTAATTATTAAAAATTATTTTGAAAATCGGTGCTTTTGCGAGCGGCCGAATTTTGCAAATCGCCCGGTTCGCTTCAAATCCGCGCGCTCGGAAAATTTTTACGTAACTTGTATTAAATTTTAACCGAAACCAATTTAATAATATTACCATTATAATATACAGTATATTTACCACTGTATTTGTTTTTCTTGATACACTTTTATATGTAAAATCTCATTTCTGAAGAAATAATATTACAAAAATGATACATATATATGAAATATATAACTATATTTTTAATTTTTTCACTGTTATATAAATATAATAATAATAATAATGTTACTTCTTATTATACAATATAAAACTTTTTCTTCTTGTAGTGACTAACCGTTTTGGATGTTGGCGACCATCATGGCAATTTGGCAAACCCCATTTGGAAACTGAGAACCAGGAAGGCGAAGGATTACCTTGCTAGAAAATTTACGTACGTCGTTCAACACAACAACTACAAATCTTTTTAGAGCAGCAGTACCGATTTAGTGTGCAAGTACAGATTGCCATGATGGTCGCCAACATCCAAAACGGATAGTCACTACAAGAAGAAAAAGTTTTATATTGTATAATAAGAAGTAACATTATTATTATTATATTTATATAACAATGAAAAAATTAAAAATATAGTTATATATTTCATATATGTATCATTTTTGTAATATTCTTTCTTCAACAATGAGATTTCACATATAAAAGTTTATCAAGAAAAACATAAATACATTCTATTTACAGTGGTAAATAGACTGTATATTATAATGGTAATATTATTAAATTGTTTTCGGTCAAAATTTAATACAAGTTACGTAAAAATTTTCAGCGCGCGGATTTGAAGCGAGCCGGGCGATTTGCAAAATTCGGCCGCTCGCAAAAGCACCGATTTTAAAAATAATTTTTAATAATTATATGTAACTATATTTTATAATAATTTTTATTTTAAGATAATATAAATCTTTCTGTAGTCAATGACTGTAAAATAATTTTTTAATTGTTATAAATAAAGGCACTACGATTTAAGAAAAAAGAAACAATTATCTCGGCTTCAGTTGGTTGTAGAAAATTTTTATTTTTTTATAAATCTTCGTTTTGTCTTCAGCAACAATAATCTGTAAGTTAGAAACTCATAGGATGTACAGGGCCTTCAGCTATAAATGTTTATAACGAAATTTGCCCCCTTATTTTCAAACCCAAAAATTAGAGGTTTAAAAATGTTTTACGCATTTATTTACATCCGAATATGAAAATATAACTCTTTAGAAGGAGATTGGATGTTTCACCAACTCTCTACGATTTTTTTTTTCAAAAAGTTATAGCCTTCGACATTTGACCTCTTGGGATAAACAATTTGTAATATCTAAGCAACAAATTCGTTAATCCGGCCATACAATTTTTTTTTATGTTTGCAATTGAAAGATCTTCATTTTAAAGCTTTAAAAATAAAAAAAATATTTGTACAATAAATAACGCAATTGTAAAAAACGGCCATTTTTGAACCTTTCGCAGGCTGTTTTGCAATAACCAATAAACGAAATTAAACTTACCATAGCTCAAATTGTAGGTTTTTTAATTTACTACAACTTTATATTAAAAAGTTTTTCTCTAAAATCAATATCCTAAGCTGCAAAATTAAAAATCTTTAAAAATTGCTTTAACAAATGAAAATGGCAATAAAAAAAAAGCTCACAATATTTTTGGTCACATTTTAGTAGAAGTTATTCCTGGCATCGTCCTTTACAACACCTGATTGATTTCAAAAATTCCTGAATTATATCCTGAAATCGGCCTATTTTTCACCCACAGCCTGGAGTACTTTTAGGTCGCTGCGATTTGATGGTGATATTATAGGTTTTTTTGGGTCACTGAATCCAATGGAAGTGGTCTGGAAGCCCAAATGTGGTGCGTTTAATTGTTATTAACAAATTATGGTAAAATTAGCTGTTTTTCGGGAATTATTAGAAGCTCTGTAAATAAATTTATAGTGTTAAGGTCTTCTCTGGTGTATTTTTGGTCGCTGAATCGAATGCGACTAGTCGCGATTACTCAAAATGTGTTCTTATTTTGTTAAATAATTGTTTATTCGCCGAAAAGCTCGAAATGGGATATCTAAAGCAAATTTGTAGTCTTTTTCATAGTATTTTTATACGCTAAATCGATTGTCATTAGTCGTGATAGCTTAAACCACGTTCCGACTTTGTTATTAATAAATTATTGCAAAAATAACGGTTTACAGTACGTTTACTCACGATTTTTTCTCTAAAGTTTAAAAAAACCACTTGGAATGACATGAAATTTGTCATGCACGTAGTTAACATGTCAAACAAGACAAGTGATATTGTGCTTTTACCCTGGGGGTGACTTTCACCCCGTTTCGGGGGTGAAAAAAGAGACCTTTAAAATAAGTCCAGAATTGGATAAACTGATTATTTCTAAGCAACTTTTGTTCTATACAGTTTTTTCACTTAGTCAATACTTTTCGAGTTATTTGCGAGTGAATATGTTCATTTTTTAACAAAAAAAACCAAATAACTCGTAAAATATTGACTTAGTGAAAAAACTGTATAGACCAAAAGTTGCTTAGAATTAATTAGTTTATCCACTTCCGGACATATTTTAAAGTTTCCTTTTTCAACCCTAAAAAGGGGTGAACCTCACCCCCAGGGTAAAAGCAGACATCGACACAATATCACTTGTTTTGTTTGACATGTTAGCTACGTGTATGCCAAATTTCATGTCAATCCAAGTGGTTTTTTAAAATTTAGAGCAAAAACCGTGAGTGAACGTACTATAAACCGTTTTTTTGCAATAATTTATTAATAACAAAGACTGAACGTGTTTTAAGCTATCATGACTAGTAGCAATCGATTTAGCGTATTAAAATACTATGAAAAAGACTACAAACTTGCTGTAAATAGCGCATTTTGAGATTTTCGCCGAATAAACAATTATTTTGTTATTAACAAAATAAGAACATATTTTGAGTAATCGCGACTAGTCGCATTCGATTCAGCGACCAAAAATACACCAGAGAAGACCTTAACACTATCAATTTATTTACAGGGCTTCTAATAATTCCTGAAAAACACCTAGTTTTACCATAATTTGTTAATAACAATTAAACGCACCACATTTGAGCTTCCATACCACTTCCATTGGATTCAGCGACCCAAAAAACCTATAATACCACCATCAAATCGCGGCGACCTAAAAGTGCCCACGGGACCCCATATGTTGCGACTAGACTAATAAAACAAAAGACGCCTGCCACACGCGTATTGTTTGCGCATCTGACACAGAAGTGTGAGTGCGATAATAAAGAGAGCGAGTGAAATAGAAGATGATCGTGTATTGTCTTTGACACTTATGTTTTCGGAGAAATAAAGGTATTCCCTAATTAGGATAGGTACTATTTCATATTTGGATACTTTCCGCTACCTAATGGAGATATCTTGAGGTTTCGAACCGACACGTTTAGGTACATTATAATAATATGTTTTATTAAATTATTTTAGTTTTATCAACGATTTCAACGACAATATGAGAAACTTATTTCTGATGGATTTTATTCAAAGTTCCTTTCAGTTAGCTGTATTAGCTATATATGCCTTTATTGAACTGGTAAGAATCATTAATAGTTATTTATGTACCAAGTCAGTAAAGGTACTCTTTATCGAACGAGTCTAATATTATGGTCTAAGAGCTAGCAACGTTTTCGAGCAACTATTTTAAGACAGCTGATTCTTTAATATATTATTCCCTATGCATCCTAGAACACCTTACCGGCCATCTGGCTACTGAGACAGGTTGCGTTCATTACCGCGCAGCACACCTGTACAGGTAAATATATCGAATTTAAAATTATTTTAAGACGAAAATTTTTTTTGCCATTACTTTTTAAACATTATCAGAAACATGCATTACAATTGCCAGACATTTCTGTGGTTGCTAAATGCGCGCCAGACGATATTTATTATAACTAATAATAGAAAAATTTAAATCATTTTAGTATGTCTGTAATTTTAATATTATATTATTAACACATAAATAAATGCAAAATTAATTTGCCAGACATTAACTCGGTTGCAGTCATCAGCCAGATGGATTTAAAATCGTTTAAAATGATATATATTTTCATCAAATCGTACTCTGGCTGTGTTAAGAAATAAGACAAACAAAAGATACAGGTAAAGTTTAAGACGAAACATTTTTTTGTCATTACTTTTTAAACATTATTAGAAACATGAATTATAATTGCCAGACATTTCTGTGGTTGCTAAATGTGCGCCAGACGCTATTTATTATAAATAATAATAGAAAAATTTAAATCATTTTAGTATGTCTGTAAGTTTAATATTATATTATTAACACATAAATAAATGCAAAATTAATTTGTCAAACATTAATTCGGTTGCATTCACCAGCCAGATGGATTTAAAATCATAAAAATAATGTGTATTTTCAGCAAAACGATCGCTGGTTGGTTTATGAAATAAGACAAACAAAAGATACAGGTAAATATATTTGAAATTAGTTTAAGACGAAAATTTTTTTGCCATTACTTTTTAAACATTATCAGAAACATGAATTACAATTGCCAGACATTTCTGTGGTTGCTAAATGTGCGCCAGACGCTATTTATTATAAATAATAATAGAAAAATTTAAATCATTTTAATATATCTGTAATTTTAATATTATATTATCAACACATAAATAAATGCAAAATTAATTTGCCAGACATTAATTCGGTTGCATTCATCAGCCAGATGGATTTAAAATCATAATAATAATGTGTATTTTCAGCAAAACAATCGCTGGTTGGGTAAGAAATAAGACAAACAAAAGATACAGGTAAATATATTTGAAATTAGTTTAGGACGAAAATATTTTTTTTGCCATTACTTTTTAAACATTATCAGAAACATGAATTACAATTGCCAGACATTTCTGTGGTTGCTAAATATGCGCCAGACGCTATTTATTATAAATAATAATAGAAAAATTTAGATCATTTTAGTATGTCTGTAATTTTAATATTATATTATTAACACATAAATAAATGCAGAATTAATTTGCCAGACATTAATTCGGTTGCATTCACCAGCCAGATGGATTTAAAATCATAAAAATAATGTGTATTTTCAGCAAAACGATCGCTGGCTGTGTTAAGAAATAAGACAAACAAAAGATACAGGTAAATATACTTGAAATTAGTTTAAGACGAAATTTTTTTTTTTGCCACTACTTTTTAAACATTATCAGAAACATGAATTACAATTGCCAGATATTTCTCTGGTTGCTAAATATGCGCCAGACGCTATTTATTATAAATAATAATAGAAAAATTTAGATCATTTTAGTATGACTGTAATTTTAATATTATATTATTAACACATAACTAAATGCAAAATTAATCTGCCAGACATTCATTCGGTTGCATTCATCAGCCAGATGGATTTAAAATCATAAAAATAATGTGTATTTTCAGCAGAACGATCGCTGGTTGGGTAAGAAATAAGACAAACAAAAGATACAGGTAAATATATTTAAAATTAGTTTAAGACGAAAAATTTTTTGCCATTACATTTTAAACATTATCAGAAACATGAATTACAATTGCCAGATATTTCTCTGGTTGCTAAATATGCGCCAGACGCTATTTATTATAAATAATAATAGAAAAATTTAGATCATTTTAGTATGTCTGTAATTTTAATATTATATTATTAACACATAACTAAATGCAAAATTAATCTGCCAGACATTCATTCGGTTGCATTCATCAGCCAGATGGATTTAAAATCATAAAAATAATGTGTATTTTCAGCAAAACGATCGCTGGTTGGGTAAGAAATAAGACAAACAAAAGATACAGGTAAATATATTTAAAATTAGTTTAAGACGAAAAATTTTTTGCCATTACATTTTAAACATTATCAGAAACATGAATTACAATTGCCAGACATTTCTGTGGTTGCTAAATGTGCGCCAGACACTATTTATTATAAATAATAATAGAAAAATTTAAATCATTTTAGTATGTCTGTAATTTTAATATTATATTATTAACACATAAATAAATGCAAAATTAATTTGCCAGACATTAACTCGGTTGCAGTCACCAGCCAGATGGATTTAAAATCGTTTAATTAGAAACATGAATTATAATTGCCAGACATTTCTGTGGTTGCTAAATGCGCGCCAGACGGTATTTATTATAAATAATAATAGAAAAGTTTACATCATTTTAGTATGTCTGTAATTTTAATATTATATTATTAACACATAAATAAATGCAAAATTAATTTGCCAGACATTAACTCGGTTGCAGTCATCAGCCAGATCAAATTAAAGTTGTAGGGTATTCCAGTAATATATAAGTTATTACAGAAAGATAGCGGTAGAGTAGACTGGCGGAAAGAGACAGGAATAAATCTACATACCTACGGTATTTAAAGAAATTTTTATTTATCTCAACCTAGCTAATAATGACAGAATTAAATATGTAAAATATTAATAAATAAAAATTATTGTCTAAATTTTCAGCAACATAATAAAAAATTATATTTTTTATTCTGGGAATCATTTTTTTCATTTAAATTGTTTAAATTAATGTTTTCAAATTAAATAATCATAGAAAAAAAAAGGATAAAATGAAATTGAAGTCGTATCAAAATTTATACTTGTATTTATGAATATGGTATATATTATATAATATTACTTGTGTCACTCACACTTGATAGCGAAGAACTTGATGTATGACGAAGATTTGACAAAACTGAATTAATGTCAAATATGTTACGATACTTAGCCATTAAGGCTACAAAAGAATTGTAACATTTTTTATGGTATCCATCAGTGGTATTCACTTGGTCCGGTAACTGTACATACATTATTATATTTTAAATCTTTAACAGTTTTTCATCCACAAAAGTTATTACATTCTCGTTTTTTTCCTTGCAAAACACACATTGTATTTTATTTGCCATTATATTGTATCACAATTACTTTTCACTAAATAGAAACTCGACAAGTCATTATGACTGACCCATCTTAATAACATGTGCGGACAACATTCACCCCCGAAATTGTCGTATCTTTTGTTTGTCTAGTTTCTTAACCCAACCGGCGATCGTTTTGCTGAAAATACACATTATTTTTAAGATTTTAAATCCATCTGGCTGGTGAATGCAACCGAATTAATGACTGGCAAATTAATTTTGCATTTATTTATGTGTAAATAATATTAAAATTTCAGACATACTAAAATGATTTAAATTTTTCAATTATTATTTATAAAAAATAACGTCTGGCGCATATTTAGCAACCACAGAAATGCCTGGCAATTATAATTCATATTTCTAATAATGTTTAAAAAGTAATGGCACAAAAATTTTTCGTCTTAAAATAATTTTAAATTCGATATATTTACCTGTACAGGTGCGCTGCGCAGTAATGACCGCAACCTGTCTCAGTAGCCAGATGGCCGGTAAAGTGTTCAAGGAAGCATAGGGAATAATATATTAAAAAACCAAGTGTCTTAAAATCACTGTTTTCCCGACGTTGCTAGCTCTTGGTCCATTATGAGAAGAGCGAGCGTAGTGAACGAGGCGAATAACAGACGAGTTCGCTAAAGAGTCTTTACCCTCATAACAATTTCATATTCTTAGTAGGTTCATAGAACATACTTTTCAGAAAAAGCATAATATGTATGCTGAGAATATGCGTAATTAGCATTACGAATGTGCAGAGCAGATTCTGAGTATATTATTATACTATATTACAGTACTTAAAAGTTCTATTTATATAAGTACTTAGAATGAATTACCGCACTTCTTTTCAGTATACCTATATAAAATATCTACTTTTTAGGATATTCTAAGGAAGTGCTCTAAACCTTCTATTTATATACCTACCTAGCATATATTACCGCACATCTTTTTAGTATGTGGGAAGAATATACAAATATATAAATAAATGTTCTTCCAATATATAAATTTTCTTAGTGAATTAAGAAAATCCTAAGTGGTTCAAAAACATTGAAAAAATAGCCTTGTTATCTGCCCTTTTTTGTATTTATTGATATTTTGCAACAAAGATAATAAATTAATGTATTTTTAACCAGTCGTATATCTTAGCAAATTTAATTAATGAGTGCATTGGAGCAGAAACTACGTACCCACCCCCTTAAATCGAACAACAGGTTTAGGAAATTCGAGACATCAAAAATGACCATTTTTTAAGATAGGCGGTTAATTGTGCCCCAGAGTTTATATGTATATATTATTTTATAGTACAAAAGGTATATTCTGTTTCAATTTTATTAATAAAAATTTACGAAGTTTATGTTATACTTTCATATGGAGGAGGCCTGACAGGCCTCACCCGCCCGCTGGAGGGTTGATAATGTTATATTTAAAAAAAATCTGAGACAAGTTTAGGCATACAACATAAATTTTTTGGCCCCCTCAAATACTGTTTAACGAAACTAATATAGAAACTATCCAGAAATCAGAATACCCCGAAAATTATTTCTGATTTTCGGGTGGGATCGAATTGCGATTTGCGAACCACCCGGTGTGAACCATTTTAATGAGAGTTAGACCAGGGCGGATCTGTAAAAAACGTCTATTTTTGGATGTGAAAGGTGGAATTCGGATTTTTGCGGAAAAAGTTAGGAGATAACTTTAATAATAATAACTGATTTATGATACCTCTCAAATATGCCCGGAACATTCATAAAAAAATTAAAATATTTAAAAATTACTAAAAATATCGATTTTTTTCTACTTTATTTGCTCATAAACGATTCATTCTAAAGCAAAGTCGTAGCAAATATATAAAAATAAAGATAATTAAAGGCTATAGCGGGATAAGATGGTAAAATCTGCACTCGGCTCGATTCTTACTTAGTATATGGCAATCGAAATCGAAAGTACATACCTAAAAACCCCCCTAACCAAAATTTTAGCTCCCTACGTGGCCCCAGGTGTCCACTATCGGAAAAAATGTGTTTTTTCGAAAAAATATTTTTTCACCGAACCTTTGCTTTAAGAATTGTGAAAAAATTTGTGAATATAGATTTTTATGCCCAAAAACATACTGATTTTTTTCAGATTTTTCGGATCAAAATTGAGCTCAGGAAAAATTTTGGAATTTTTCAAAAAATTTTTAGGTTATGTAGATAATCTTTGGCTAGCTGCGAAATAATTTTTTTTAGTGTATTCTTTTCCACTATTTTGAATGGCGGAGATAGATTTGGCATTTTCTTGCCGGAAATTCCTCAAAATTCGAAAAAACCCATTTTTTAGTGTGTCCCCCTCATATTTTTAGCGTTTACTGAGCGACCCTTTGATTTAAAAAATCCGAACATATTTTTAATTAAACATACATTGTTTTGTCCAAAAGCATCCAGATTTTTTGATTAAAATTGAGCTCAGGAAAAATTTTTGAATTTTTCAAAAAATTTTTAGGTTATGTAGATAATTTTTGGCTAGCTGTGAAATAATTTTTTTAGTGTATTTTTTTCCACTCTTTTGAATGGCGAAGATAGATTTGCCAGTTTCTCGCCGGAAAGTCCTCAAAATTCGAAAAAACCCATTTTTTAGTGTCCCCCCTCATATTTTTAACGTTTACTGAGCGTTCCTTTGATTTAAAAAATCCGAAAATATTTTGAATTATTTGTCCAAAAGCATACTGATTTTTTCAGATTTTTTTGATTAAAATTGAGCTCAGGAAAAATTTTTGAATTTTTCAAAAAATTTTTAGGTTATGTAGATAATTTTTGGCTAGCTGCGAAATAATTTAGTTTAGTGTATTTTTTCCACTCTTTTGAATGGCGAAGATAGATTTGCCATTTTCTCCCCGGAAATTCCTCAAAATTCGAAAAAACCCATTTTTAGTGTCCCCCCTCATATTTTTAGCGTTTACTGAGCGATCCTTTGATTTAAAAAATCCGAAAATATTTTGAATTGAACATACATTGTTTTGCCCACAAGTATCCTGATTTTTTCAGATTTTTTTGATTAAAATTGAGCTCAGGAAAAATTTTTGAATTTTTCAAAATATTTTTAGGTTATGTAGATAATTTTTGGCTAGCTGTGAAATAATTTTTTTTAGTGTATTTTTTCCACTCTTTTGAATGGCGAAGATAGATTTGCCAGTTTCTCGCCGGAAATTCCTCAAAATTCGAAAAATCCCATTTTTTAGTGTGTTCCCCTCATATTTTTAGCGTTTACTGAGCGACCCTTTGATTTAAACAATCCAAAAATATTTTGAATTAAACATACATTGTTTTGTCCAAAAGCATCCAGATTTTTTTGATTAAAATTGAGCTCAGGAAAAATTTTTGAATTTTTCAAAAAAATTTTAGGTTATGTAGATAATTTTTGGCTAGCTGCGTAATAATTTTTTTTAGTGTATTTTTTACCACTCTTTTGAATGGCGAAGAGATTTGCCATTTTCTCGCCGGAAATTCCTCAAAATTCGAAAAAACCATTTTTTAGTGTGTTCCCCTCATATTTTTAGCGTTTACTGAGCGACCCTTTGATTTAAACAATCCAAAAATATTTTGAATTAAACATACATTGTTTTGTCCAAAAGCATCCAGATTTTTTTGATTAAAATTGAGCTCAGGAAAAATTTTTAGGTTATGTAGATAATTTTTGGCTAGCTGTGAAATAATTTTTTTTAGTGTATTTTTTCCACTCTTTTGAATGGCGAAGATAGATTTGCCAGTTTCTCGCCGGAAATTCCTCAAAATTCGAAAAATCCCATTTTTTAGTGTCCCGCCTCATATTTTTAGCGTTTACTGAGCGATCCTTTGATTTAAAAAATCCGAAAATATTTTGAAATAGACATACATTGTATTGTCCAAAAGCATCCTGATTTTTTCAGATTTTTTTAATTAAAATTGAGATCAGGAAAAATTTTTGAATTTTTCAAAAAAATTTTAGGTTATGTAGATAATTTTTGGCTAGCTGCGAAATAATTTTTTTAGTGTATTTTTTACCACTCTTTTGAATGGAGAAAATAGATTTGCCATTTTCTCGCCGAAAATTCCTCAAAATTCGAAAAAACCCATTTTTTAGTGTGTTCCCCTCATATTTTTAGCGTTTACTGAGCGACCCTTTGATTTAAACAATCCAAAAATATTTTGAATTAAACATACATTGTTTTGTCCAAAAGCATCCAGATTTTTTTGATTAAAATGGAGCTCAGGAAAAATTTTTGAATTTTTCAAAAAATTTTTAGGTTATGTAGATAATTTTTGGCTAGCTGTGAAATAATTTTTTTTAGTGTATTTTTTCCACTCTTTTGAATGGCGAAGATAGATTTGCCAGTTTCTCGCCGGAAATTCTTCAAAATTCGAAAAATCCCATTTTTTAGTGTCCCTCCTCATATTTTTAGCGTTTACTGAGCGATCCTTTGATTTTAAAAATCCGAAAATATTTTGAAATAAACATACATTGTATTGTCCAAAAGCATCCTGATATTTTCAGATTTTTTTAATTAAAATTGAGCTCAGGAAAAATTTTTGAATTTTTCAAAAAAATTTTAGGTTATGTAGATAATTTTTGGCTAGCTGCAAAATAATTTTTTTTAGTGTATCTTTTTCCACTCTTTTGAATGGCGAAGATAGATTTGCCATTTTCTCGCCGGAAATTCCTCTAAATTCGAAAAAACCCATTTTTTAGTGTCCCCCCTCATATTTTTAGCGTTTACTGAGCGATCCTTTGATTTAGAAAATCCGAAAATATTTTGAATTGAACATACATTGTTTTGCCCAAAAGCATCCTGATTTTTTCAGATTTTTTTGATTAAAATGGAGCTCAAGAAAAATTTTTGAATTTTTCAAAAAATTTTTACGTTATATAGATAATTTTTGGCTAGCTGCGAAATAATTTTTTTTAATGTATTTTTTCCACTCTTTTGAATGGCGAAGATAAATTTGCCATTTTCTCGCCGGAAATTCCTCAAATTTCGAAAAAACCCATTTTTTAGTGTGTCCCACTCATATTTTTAGCGTTTACTGAGCGATCCTTTGATTTAAAAAATCCGAAAATATTTTGAATTAAACCTGATTCTGATCCATCCTGATTTTTTCAGATTTTTTTGATTAAAATTGAGCTCAGGAAAAATTTTTGAATTTTTCAAAAATTTTTTAGGTTATGTAGATAATTTTTGGCTAGCTGCGAAAAAAAATTTTTTTAGTGTATTTTTTTTCATTCTTTTGAATGGCGAAGATAGATTTGCCAGTTTCTCGCCGGAAATTCCTCAAAATTCGAAAAAACCCATTTTTTAGTGTCCCCCCTCATATTTTTAGCGTTTACTGAGCGATCCCTTGATTTAAAAAATCCGAAAATATTTTGAATTGAACATACATTGTTTTTCCCAAAAGAATCCTGATTTTTTCGGATTTTTTTGATTAAAATTGAGCTCAGGAAAAATTTTTGAATTTTTCAATAAATTTTTAGGTTATGTAGATAATTTTTGGCTAGCTGCGAAATAATTTTTTTAGTGTATTTTTTTCCACTCTTTTGAATGGCGAAGATAGATTTACCAGTTTCTCGCCGGAAATTCCTCAAAATTCGAAAAAACCCATTTTTTAGTGTCCCCCCTCATATTTTTAGCGTTTACTGAGCGATCCCTTGATTTAAAAAATCCGAAAATAGTTTGAATTGAACATACATTGTTTTGTCGAAAAGCATCCTGATTTTTTCAGATTTTTTTGATTAAAATGGAGCTCAGGAAAAATTTTTGAATTTTTCAAAAAAATTTTACGTTATATAGATAATTTTTGGCTAGCTGCGAAATAATTTTTTTTAATGTACTTTTTTCCACTCTTTTGAATGGCGAAGATAAATTTGCCATTTTCTCGCCGGAAATTCCTCAAATTTCGAAAAAACCCATTTTTTAGTGTGTCCCACTCATATTTTTAGCGTTTACTGAGCGATCCTTTGATTTAAAAAATCCGAAAATATTTTGAATTAAACCTGATTCTGATCCATCCTGATTTTTTCGGATTTTTTTGATTAAAATTGAGCTCAGGAAAAATTTATGAATTTTTCAAAAAATTTTTAGGTTATGTAGATAATTTTTGGCTAGCTGCGAAATAATTTTTTTTAGTGTATTTTTTTCCACTCTTTTGAATGGCGAAGATAGATTTGCCATTTTCTCGCCGGAAATTCCTCTAAATTCGAAAAAACCCATTTTTTAGTGTCCCCCCTCATATTTTTAGCGTTTACTGAGCGATCCTTTGATTTAGAAAATCCGAAAATATTTTGAATTGAACATACATTGTTTTGCCCAAAAGCATCCTGATTTTTTCAGATTTTTTTGATTAAAATGGAGCTCAAGAAAAATTTTTGAATTTTTCAAAAAATTTTTACGTTATATAGATAATTTTTGGCTAGCTGCGAAATAATTTTTTTTAATGTATTTTTTCCACTCTTTTGAATGGCGAAGATAAATTTGCCATTTTCTCGCCGGAAATTCCTCAAATTTCGAAAAAACCCATTTTTTAGTGTGTCCCACTCATATTTTTAGCGTTTACTGAGCGATCCTTTGATTTAAAAAATCCGAAAATATTTTGAATTAAACCTGATTCTGATCCATCCTGATTTTTTCAGATTTTTTTGATTAAAATTGAGCTCAGGAAAAATTTTTGAATTTTTCAAAAATTTTTTAGGTTATGTAGATAATTTTTGGCTAGCTGCGAAAAAAAATTTTTTTAGTGTATTTTTTTTCATTCTTTTGAATGGCGAAGATAGATTTGCCAGTTTCTCGCCGGAAATTCCTCAAAATTCGAAAAAACCCATTTTTTAGTGTCCCCCCTCATATTTTTAGCGTTTACTGAGCGATCCCTTGATTTAAAAAATCCGAAAATATTTTGAATTGAACATACATTGTTTTTCCCAAAAGAATCCTGATTTTTTCGGATTTTTTTGATTAAAATTGAGCTCAGGAAAAATTTTTGAATTTTTCAATAAATTTTTAGGTTATGTAGATAATTTTTGGCTAGCTGCGAAATAATTTTTTTAGTGTATTTTTTTCCACTCTTTTGAATGGCGAAGATAGATTTACCAGTTTCTCGCCGGAAATTCCTCAAAATTCGAAAAAACCCATTTTTTAGTGTCCCCCCTCATATTTTTAGCGTTTACTGAGCGATCCCTTGATTTAAAAAATCCCAAAATAGTTTGAATTGAACATACATTGTTTTGTCGAAAAGCATCCTGATTTTTTCAGATTTTTTTGATTAAAATGGAGCTCAGGAAAAATTTTTGAATTTTTCAAAAAATTTTTACGTTATATAGATAATTTTTGGCTAGCTGCGAAATAATTTTTTTTAATGTACTTTTTTCCACTCTTTTGAATGGCGAAGATAAATTTGCCATTTTCTCGCCGGAAATTCCTCAAATTTCGAAAAAACCCATTTTTTAGTGTGTCCCACTCATATTTTTAGCGTTTACTGAGCGATCCTTTGATTTAAAAAATCCGAAAATATTTTGAATTAAACCTGATTCTGATCCATCCTGATTTTTTCAGATTTTTTTGATTAAAATTGAGCTCAGGAAAAATTTTTGAATTTTTCAAAAATTTTTTAGGTTATGTAGATAATTTTTGGCTAGCTGCGAAATAATTTTTTTTAGTGTATTTTTTTCCACTCTTTTGAATGGCCAAGATAGATTTACCAGTTTCTCGCCGGAAATTCCTCAAAATTCGAAAAAACCCATTTTTTAGTGTCCCCCTCATATTTTTAGCGTTTACTGAGCGATCCCTTGATTTAAAAAATCCGAAAATAGTTTGAATTGAACATACATTGTTTTGCCCAAAAGCATCCTGATTTTTTCGGATTTTTTTGATTAAAATTGAGCTCAGGAAAAATTTTTGAATTTTTCAAAAAATTTTTAGGTTATGTAGATAATTTTTGGCTAGCTGCGAAATAATTTTTTTTAGTGTATTTTTTTCCACTCTTTTGAATGGCGAAGATAGATTTGCCATTTTCTCGCCGGAAATTCCTCAAAATTCGAAAAAACTCATTTTTTAGTGCCCCCTCATATTTTTAGCGTTTACTGAGCGATCTTTTGCTTTAAAAAATCCGAAAATATTTTGAATTATTTGTCCAAAAGCATACTGATTTTTTCAGATTTTTTTGATTAAAATTGAGCTCAGGAAAAATTTTTGAATTTTTCAAAAAATTTTTAGGTTATGTAGATAATTTTTGGCTAGCTGCGAAATAATTTAGTTTAGTGTATTTTTTCCACTCTTTTGAATGGCGAAGATAGATTTGCCATTTTCTCCCCGGAAATTCCTCAAAATTCGAAAAAACCCATTTTTAGTGTCCCCCCTCATATTTTTAGCGTTTACTGAGCGATCCTTTGATTTAAAAAATCCGAAAATATTTTGAATTGAACATACATTGTTTTGCCCACAAGTATCCTGATTTTTTCAGATTTTTTTGATTAAAATTGAGCTCAGGAAAAATTTTTGAATTTTTCAAAATATTTTTAGGTTATGTAGATAATTTTTGGCTAGCTGTGAAATAATTTTTTTTAGTGTATTTTTTCCACTCTTTTGAATGGCGAAGATAGATTTGCCAGTTTCTCGCCGGAAATTCCTCAAAATTCGAAAAATCCCATTTTTTAGTGTGTTCCCCTCATATTTTTAGCGTTTACTGAGCGACCCTTTGATTTAAACAATCCAAAAATATTTTGAATTAAACATACATTGTTTTGTCCAAAAGCATCCAGATTTTTTTGATTAAAATTGAGCTCAGGAAAAATTTTTGAATTTTTCAAAAAAATTTTAGGTTATGTAGATAATTTTTGGCTAGCTGCGTAATAATTTTTTTTAGTGTATTTTTTACCACTCTTTTGAATGGCGAAGAGATTTGCCATTTTCTCGCCGGAAATTCCTCAAAATTCGAAAAAACCATTTTTTAGTGTGTTCCCCTCATATTTTTAGCGTTTACTGAGCGACCCTTTGATTTAAACAATCCAAAAATATTTTGAATTAAACATACATTGTTTTGTCCAAAAGCATCCAGATTTTTTTGATTAAAATTGAGCTCAGGAAAAATTTTTAGGTTATGTAGATAATTTTTGGCTAGCTGTGAAATAATTTTTTTTAGTGTTTTTTTCCACTCTTTTGAATGGCGAAGATAGATTTGCCAGTTTCTCGCCGGAAATTCCTCAAAATTCGAAAAATCCCATTTTTTAGTGTCCCGCCTCATATTTTTAGCGTTTACTGAGCGATCCTTTGATTTAAAAAATCCGAAAATATTTTGAAATAGACATACATTGTATTGTCCAAAAGCATCCTGATTTTTTCAGATTTTTTAATTAAAATTGAGATCAGGAAAAATTTTTGAATTTTTCAAAAAAATTTTAGGTTATGTAGATAATTTTTGGCTAGCTGCGAAATAATTTTTTTTAGTGTATTTTTTACCACTCTTTTGAATGGAGAAGATAGATTTGCCATTTTCTCGCCGAAAATTCCTCAAAATTCGAAAAAACC
This sequence comes from Diabrotica virgifera virgifera, assembly GCF_917563875.1. NCBI lineage: Eukaryota > Metazoa > Arthropoda > Insecta > Coleoptera > Chrysomelidae > Diabrotica > Diabrotica virgifera. The sequence goes on along the minus strand of NC_065448.1, from coordinate 148,274,709 downwards.
CATTTTTTAGTGTGTTCCCCTCATATTTTTAGCGTTTACTGAGCGACCCTTTGATTTAAACAATCCAAAAATATTTTGAATTAAACATACATTGTTTTGTCCAAAAGCATCCAGATTTTTTTGATTAAAATGGAGCTCAGGAAAAATTTTTGAATTTTTCAAAAAATTTTTAGGTTATGTAGATAATTTTTGGCTAGCTGTGAAATAATTTTTTTAGTGTATTTTTTCCACTCTTTTGAATGGCGAAGATAGATTTGCCAGTTTCTCGCCGGAAATTCTTCAAAATTCGAAAAATCCCATTTTTTAGTGTCCCTCCTCATATTTTTAGCGTTTACTGAGCGATCCTTTGATTTTAAAAATCCGAAAATATTTTGAAATAAACATACATTGTATTGTCCAAAAGCATCCTGATATTTTCAGATTTTTTTAATTAAAATTGAGCTCAGGAAAAATTTTTGCATTTTTCAAAAAAATTTTAGGTTATGTAGATAATTTTTGGCTAGCTGCAAAATAATTTTTTTTAGTGTATCTTTTTCCACTCTTTTGAATGGCGAAGATAGATTTGCCATTTTCTCGCCGGAAATTCCTCTAAATTCGAAAAAACCCATTTTTTAGTGTCCCCCCTCATATTTTTAGCGTTTACTGAGCGATCCTTTGATTTAGAAAATCCGAAAATATTTTGAATTGAACATACATTGTTTTGCCCAAAAGCATCCTGATTTTTTCAGATTTTTTTGATTAAAATGGAGCTCAAGAAAAATTTTTGAATTTTTCAAAAATTTTTTAGGTTATGTAGATAATTTTTGGCTAGCTGCGAAATAATTTTTTTTAGTGTATTTTTTTCCACTCTTTTGAATGGCGAAGATAGATTTACCAGTTTCTCGCCGGAAATTCCTCAAAATTCGAAAAAACCCATTTTTTAGTGTCCCCCCTCATATTTTTAGCGTTTACTGAGCGATCCCTTGATTTAAAAAATCCGAAAATAGTTTGAATTGAACATACATTGTTTTGTCGAAAAGCATCCTGATTTTTTCAGATTTTTTTGATTAAAATGGAGCTCAGGAAAAATTTTTGAATTTTTCAAAAAATTTTTACGTTATATAGATAATTTTTGGCTAGCTGCGAAATAATTTTTTTTAATGTACTTTTTTCCACTCTTTTGAATGGCGAAGATAAATTTGCCATTTTCTCGCCGGAAATTCCTCAAATTTCGAAAAAACCCATTTTTTAGTGTGTCCCACTCATATTTTTAGCGTTTACTGAGCGATCCCTTGATTTAAAAAATCCGAAAATATTTTGAATTGAACATACATTGTTTTTCCCAAAAGAATCCTGATTTTTTCGGATTTTTTTGATTAAAATTGAGCTCAGGAAAAATTTTTGAATTTTTCAATAAATTTTTAGGTTATGTAGATAATTTTTGGCAAGCTGCGAAATAATTTTTTTTAATGTACTTTTTTCCACTCTTTTGAATGGCGAAGATAAATTTGCCATTTTCTCGCCGGAAATTCCTCAAATTTCGAAAAAACCCATTTTTTAGTGTGTCCCACTCATATTTTTAGCGTTTACTGAGCGATCCTTTGATTTAAAAAATCCGAAAATATTTTGAAATAAACCTGATTCTGATCCATCCTGATTTTTTCAGATTTTTTTGATTAAAATTGAGCTCAGGAAAAATTTTTGAATTTTTCAAAAATTTTTTAGGTTATGTAGATAATTTTTGGCTAGCTGCGAAATAATTTTTTTTAGTGTATTTTTTTCCACTCTTTTGAATGGCGAAGATAGATTTACCAGTTTCTCGCCGGAAATTCCTCAAAATTCAAAAAAACCCATTTTTTAGTGTCCCCCCTCATATTTTTAGCGTTTACTGAGCGATCCCTTGATTTAAAAAATCCGAAAATAGTTTGAATTGAACATACATTGTTTTGCCCAAAAGCATCCTGATTTTTTCGGATTTTTTTGATTAAAATTGAGCTCAGGAAAAATTTTTGAATTTTTCAAAAAATTTTTAGGTTATGTAGATAATTTTTGGCTAGCTGCGAAATAATTTTTTTTAGTGTATTTTTTTCCACTCTTTTGAATGGCGAAGATAGATTTGCCATTTTCTCGCCGGAAATTCCTCTAAATTCGAAAAAACCCATTTTTTAGTGTCCCCCCTCATATTTTTAGCGTTTACTGAGCGATCCTTTGATTTAGAAAATCCGAAAATATTTTGAATTGAACATACATTGTTTTGCCCAAAAGCATCCTGATTTTTTCAGATTTTTTTGATTAAAATGAAGCTCAAGAAAAATTTTTGAATTTTTCAAAAAATTTTTACGTTATATAGATAATTTTTGGCTAGCTGCGAAATAATTTTTTTTAATGTATTTTTTCCACTCTTTTGAATGGCGAAGATAAATTTGCCATTTTCTCGCCGGAAATTCCTCAAATTTCGAAAAAACCCATTTTTTAGTGTGTCCCACTCATATTTTTAGCGTTTACTGAGCGATCCTTTGATTTAAAAAATCCGAAAATATTTTGAATTAAACCTGATTCTGATCCATCCTGATTTTTTCAGATTTTTTTGATTAAAATTGAGCTCAGGAAAAATTTTTGAATTTTTCAAAAATTTTTTAGGTTATGTAGATAATTTTTGGCTAGCTGCGAAAAAAAATTTTTTTAGTGTATTTTTTTTCATTCTTTTGAATGGCGAAGATAGATTTGCCAGTTTCTCGCCGGAAATTCCTCAAAATTAGAAAAAAAACCCATTTTTTAGTGTCCCCCCTCATATTTTTAGCGTTTACTGAGCGATCCCTTGATTTAAAAAATCCGAAAATATTTTGAATTGAACATACATTGTTTTTCCCAAAAGAATCCTGATTTTTTCGGATTTTTTTGATTAAAATTGAGCTCAGGAAAAATTTTTGAATTTTTCAATAAATTTTTAGGTTATGTAGATAATTTTTGGCTAGCTGCGAAATAATTTTTTTAGTGTATTTTTTTCCACTCTTTTGAATGGCGAAGATAGATTTACCAGTTTCTCGCCGGAAATTCCTCAAAATTCGAAAAAACCCATTTTTTAGTGTCCCCCCTCATATTTTTAGCGTTTACTGAGCGATCCCTTGATTTAAAAAATCCGAAAATAGTTTGAATTGAACATACATTGTTTTGTCGAAAAGCATCCTGATTTTTTCAGATTTTTTTGATTAAAATGGAGCTCAGGAAAAATTTTTGAATTTTTCAAAAAATTTTTACGTTATATAGATAATTTTTGGCTAGCTGCGAAATAATTTTTTTTAATGTACTTTTTTCCACTCTTTTGAATGGCGAAGATAAATTTGCCATTTTCTCGCCGGAAATTCCTCAAATTTCGAAAAAACCCATTTTTTAGTGTGTCCCACTCATATTTTTAGCGTTTACTGAGCGATCCTTTGATTTAAAAAATCCGAAAATATTTTGAATTAAACCTGATTCTGATCCATCCTGATTTTTTCAGATTTTTTTGATTAAAATTGAGATCAGGAAAAATTTTTGAATTTTTCAAAAATTTTTTAGGTTATGTAGATAATTTTTGGCTAGCTGCGAAATAATTTTTTTAGTGTATTTTTTTCCACTCTTTTGAATGGCGAAGATAGATTTACCAGTTTCTCGCCGGAAATTCCTCAAAATTCGAAAAAACCCATTTTTTAGTGTCCCCCCTCATATTTTTAGCGTTTACTGAGCGATCCCTTGATTTAGATTTAAAAAATCCGAAAATATTTTGAATTAAACCTGATTCTGATCCATCCTGATTTTTTCAGATTTTTTTTTGATTAAAATTGAGCTCAGGAAAAATTTTTGAATTTTTCAAAAATTTTTTAGGTTATGTAGATAATTTTTGGCTAGCTGCGAAATAATTTTTTTAGTGTATTTTTTTCCACTCTTTTGAATGGCGAAGATAGATTTACCAGTTTCTCGCCGGAAATTCCTCAAAATTCGAAAAAACCCATTTTTTAGTGTCCCCCCTCATATTTTTAGCGTTTACTGAGCGATCCCTTGATTTAAAAAATCCGAAAATAGTTTGAATTGAACATACATTGTTTTGCCCAAAAGCATCCTGATTTTTTCGGATTTTTTTGATTAAAATTGAGCTCAGGAAAAATTTTTGAATTTTTCAAAAAATTTTTAGGTTATGTAGATAATTTTTGGCTAGCTGCGAAATAATTTTTTTTAGTGTATTTTTTTCCACTCTTTTGAATGGCGAAGATAAATTTGCCATTTTCTCGCCGGAAATTCCTCAAATTTCGAAAAAACCCATTTTTTAGTGTGTCCCACTCATATTTTTAGCGTTTACTGAGCGATCCTTTGATTTAAAAAATCCGAAAATATTTTGAATTAAACCTGATTCTGATCCATCCTGATTTTTTCAGATTTTTTTGATTAAAATTGAGCTCAGGAAAAATTTTTGAATTTTTCAAAAATTTTTTAGGTTATGTAGATAATTTTTGGCTAGCTGCGAAAAAAAATTTTTGTAGTGTATTTTTTTTTCATTCTTTTGAATGGCGAAGATAGATTTGCCAGTTTCTCGCCGGAAATTCCTCAAAATTCGAAAAAACCCATTTTTTAGTGTCCCCCCTCATATTTTTAGCGTTTACTGAGCGATCCCTTGATTTAAAAAATCCGAAAATATTTTGAATTGATCATACATTGTTTTTCCCAAAAGAATCCTGATTTTTTCGGATTTTTTTGATTAAAATTGAGCTCAGGAAAAATTTTTGAATTTTTCAATAAATTTTTAGGTTATGTAGATAATTTTTGGCTAGCTGCGAAATAATTTTTTTAGTGTATTTTTTTCCACTCTTTTGAATGGCGAAGATAGATTTACCAGTTTCTCGCCGGAAATTCCTCAAAATTCGAAAAAAACCCATTTTTTAGTGTCCCCCCTCATATTTTTAGCGTTTACTGAGCGATCCCTTGATTTAAAAAATCCGAAAATAGTTTGAATTGAACATACATTGTTTTGCCCAAAAGCATCCTGATTTTTTCAGATTTTTTTGATTAAAATGGAGCTCAGGAAAAATTTGTGAATTTTTCAAAAAATTTTTACGTTATATAGATAATTTTTGGCTAGCTGCGAAATAATTTTTTTTAATGTACTTTTTTCCACTCTTTTGAATGGCGAAGATAAATTTGCCATTTTCTCGCCGGAAATTCCTCAAATTTCGAAAAAACCCATTTTTTAGTGTGTCCCACTCATATTTTTAGCGTTTACTGAGCGATCCTTTGATTTAAAAAATCCGAAAATATTTTGAATTAAACCTGATTCTGATCCATCCTGATTTTTTCAGATTTTTTTTGATTAAAATTGAGCTCAGGAAAAATTTTTGAATTTTTCAAAAATTTTTTAGGTTATGTAGATAATTTTTGGCTAGCTGCGAAATAATTTTTTTAGTGTATTTTTTTCCACTCTTTTGAATGGCGAAGATAGATTTACCAGTTTCTCGCCGGAAATTCCTCAAAATTCGAAAAAACCCATTTTTTAGTGTCCCCCCTCATATTTTTAGCGTTTACTGAGCGATCCCTTGATTTAAAAAATCCGAAAATAGTTTGAATTGAACATACATTGTTTTGCCCAAAAGCATCCTGATTTTTTCGGATTTTTTTGATTAAAATTGAGCTCAGGAAAAATTTTTGAATTTTTCAAAAAATTTTTAGGTTATGTAGATAATTTTTGGCTAGCTGCGAAATAATTTTTTTTAGTGTATTTTTTTCCACTCTTTTGAATGGCGAAGATAGATTTGCCATTTTCTCGCCGGAAATTCCTCGAAATTCGAAAAAACTCATTTTTTAGTGCCCCCTCATATTTTTAGCGTTTACTGAGCGATCTTTTGCTTTAAAAAATCCGAATAAAATTGAACGTATATTGTTTTGCCCAAAAGCATCCTGATTTTTTCAGATTTTTTTGATTAAAATTGAGCCAAGGAAAATTTTTGAAATTTTCAAAAAAAAAAAATAGGTTAGGTATGTAAGTAATTTTTGGAAAATTTCGAAATAATTATATTTTCGTGAATTTTTTTTTCGTTTTTTTGAATGGCGGGGTTAGATTTTCTCTCCGGAACTTCCTCACATTTCGAAAAATAAAAAAACACTTTTTTGGTGTCTCCCCTCCCCATGTTTGAGCCCATAAACTAAACTGCATATCAATAAATAACGATTTTTGCTATTTTGCTTGTTATTATTTCTACTGACATGGTCAGGTTTGCCGTTTTCAAACCAAAACATGCTCAAAATACAACAAAAGTTCTTTTTTGATATGTTCTCCCATATTTTAAGCACATAATCTAATTTATACGTGACTCTTTTAATACTTTTTACACCAAAATATTTTGGTAAAACATCATTTTTTCAAACGAGTTAATAACCGATGACAAAAATCTGAAACTTTTATTTCATTTTTTAATAGGAAAACAGATGAAATACGATTATTTGATGATCAAGTTCGTAATTTACTTACTTACTTAGTCCTAAGCATTTCTACCTTTAGGTGTAAGGCTGGTTCGTAATTTAAATAGACATAATATAACCAATATCTGCGGAATATCTCTAGAATGCTATGTATTAAATGGATGATTTAATAATCAACCACACTTCAGTTTATGTAAAAAAGCTTTTCAATTATGAACTTGCTTTGGTTTTTGATGGTACTTATTTACGTCGTCAAAAATGTAAAAATAATTACCAAAACCGACACAACTATTATGAGAAAAGTAATGGATGATCCAGTTAGTATAAGAACTGGATCATCACTGGTATCATGAAGGAAGGTGATGTTTGCATCGTGGACAGAGGTTTTAGGGATGTGATACCCTACCTAAAAATCAAGGATTCAAGGTTCTTATGCATGCCTTAGAAGGAAAAAGGTCTAATTTAAGTGCGATTGAAGCAAATGAATCTTGCTTCGTCACAAAACTGATATAGGTTTTAGAGGCAATCCATAGCATCCTTAGCAAAAAATACAAGTCCTTTCACCAGCAATTGGACAATAGACTTATACCAAAAGCTGCTTCATATGCTAAGATTACATGTTTCCCCAATAACACTTTTGGTAAATGCTTATAGTGATAAATATGATGACGGATTGCAAGAGATAATAATTCGAAGAATTTTGGACTCGAAATCAAAGGAAAATACATTAGCATTAGAGGTTAAAACACAGAGATGGTTCAGGCGGCCCACTACTGCGGTAAAACTAACTGGTCAAGAAATTGATGATTTTCCGGAGATGAATGAAAGGGATGTAAAAGAATTTTTTTCGGCGACCTACCAGTTAGGTCAAGCCAGGTACGGAGGTATTTTGCGCCATGCTTGTGACTGTGCCAACGGATTAGGAACTGTAGGGCGTAGGGCCCTGTTCTCACATTGCAGCAATCATTTATTATCTTATTAGCAATGCTAGATATAAGTCAAAAATTATTACACCAGCAAAAATGCTTTCAGACTTGTTTATCATACATATCAGATACTGATCCCGTAATAAACGAAGATACATAGTGACGAAGACTCAAACTAGTATTTTAATGTAAATTAGAGCATATAGTTTACTAGGTTGTAATTTTGTAATTATATATTTCATTATTATTAAAAAAAAAATTGAAACAAAAAAGGTTCAATATGAAAATAAATATATATCTATTAATTTGATCCATAAATTATAATATGTAAATGATAATCACCACTCGAATAAAGGGGGAGCAAAAATCGTTATTGTCACGCATTAATTTAATTAATGCGTGACAAATATCAAAAAAGAGCGTTTGTTGTATTTTGAGCAGGTTTTGGTCTGAAAATGGCAAACCTGATCATATCAATAGACATAACAAACAAAATATCAAAAATAGTTATTTATTGACATGCAGTTAATTGGCATGCAGTTTATGTGCTAAAAATGTGAGGAGGGGAAGACATCAATACAGTTTTTTTTTAATTTTTAGAATTGTAGGGAAGTTCCAGAGAGAAAATGGCAAATCTAGCCGCGTCATTCAAAAGAACGAAAGAAAAAATTTACGAAAATATAATTATTTCGAAGTTTGCCAAAAATTACTTACATACCTAAACTTTTACTAACTAACTTTTACTAACCTAAATTTTTTTGAATAATTCAAAAAAATTTCCTGGGCTCAATTTTTCCAAAAAATCTGAAAAAATCAGTATTTTTTTGGCAAAACAATGTATGTTCAAAATTTTTTTCAGATTTTTTAAAGCAAAGGATCGTTCAGTAAATGCTAAAAATATGAGGGGGGACACTACAAAATGAGTTTTTTCGAATTTTGAGGAATTTCCGGCGAGAAACTGGCAAATCTATCTTCGCCATTCAAAAGAGTGGAAAAAAATACACTAAAAAAAATATTTCACAGCTAGCCAAAAATTATCTCCATAACCTAAAAATTTTTTGAAAAATTAAAAAATTTATCCTGAGCTCAATTTTTAATCAAAAAAATCTGAAAAATCAGGATGATTTTGAGCAAAACAATGTATGTTCAATTCAAAATATTTTCGGATTTTTTAAATCAAGGGATCGCTCAGTAAACGCTAAAAATATTTTCGAATTTTGAAGTTTAGAAGTTTATGTACTATTATTTTTTTAATATAAAGAGGTACTCTACCAATATAATACACTTTATAAAATTGAAATCGGGTTATTTAGGCGGCCTCGGCAATGTTTAAAATATATAAATAATTTTTTGGATTATAAACAAATAGAATATCTCCGTAACAATTACATTAAATTAAATTCAACGCCACTGGAAAAAATTTGGTATAGTCGGTTCGCTAAACTTAGACACAATTGGCTAGTGATTTTGGTAAGTAATTTTGCCAATTTGGTAAAATTGTCAAAAAAACAATAATTACTAAATAGTTAATAATTACTAAATAGTTAGTAATTTTGCGAATTTTGGCAAAATTGGCAAAAAACAAAAAAACCTACTAAAATCACTAGCCAGTTGTGTCCGAGTTTAGCGAACCGACTATAATACGCTTCTTCTAAAAGAAAACAGAAGTTAAATTGCGATGAGGAGTTGCTGAGAAACAACTGGTCAAAGTGGAACAGTACTTGTAACGAAGTTATAGACAATAGGATGGTAATCTTTGAACCATTATCTTACTTTTTTTGTCCTCTTTCTCCATACAAACTTTCATATATTAACACTCATAACATAATAAAAACGATCGGTATTGCGCGATAATTTGGTATAAAAATACCAAAAATATAAAAGAAACTAGGTTGAAGAAAGTTGATTTTCAAATTTCAAAATCGGTATAAGCAAAAAAATGTATTTTCTCCTTTCTCGGCTTCCAATCGAACAATTTTCTTCATTTTTTTTAAATCTTTTTAAAAAGTAATTAAAGTAGAGCCACCTAAATAGCCATCTCAAAACGGCTCCGCCCTGGTATAAGTATCTATTGAGCTTAATAATCTTTAGCACAACTTCTCTGGTTATTATCGATAGTTCAAGTTGTTATAATCAGTATTCTTGGTAATATTTTAAATAGGTTATTAATAATTTTTTAGAAAGAGTCAAATTATTTTACGATGGGTATAGTAGTGAGCTACTTTATAACAACGACTGGACTTATGGCTATCTATTACTGGTATGGTAGCGAAATAACGGCAGAGGTAAGAATAATTAATATATTGTAACGAATGAGTACTTTTGACCGACCCCCATATAACTGTTCCCAACTCGAACGTGTGGAATGTAGCATGATACTATAAATAACAAGATAATATATTGCACATCCGAAGTAAACTACTAGACCAATTTTCAACTAGTAGTTTACTTCGGAAGCACGGACAGTACACGTAAATGTCTATGGAACCAACAACAATCCATAAAACTTTCTTCTCTGTTGACTTCTTAGCCTTCTGGACACCACCGTCCGGCATAACCCAGGATCCAAGAACACCAGGACACGGCGCTTGCCCCAGTGTGTTTTTCGGACTGTTTGCTTTTGCTGCCAACACTACACATTCACTACAAACCCTGAAGAGGACAAAATCCTAAACGGGGAAGCACATTGAACGCATTTCTTCTAAGCATTTTCTAGACAAGCAAATCAAACAATGTGATGATGATGATGATTGCACATCCGGAAGTCGTGACGTAACTGGAGACCGACAAGCTTGTAATGGTTCGTAATCATTCGTGATGTCCGATTACTTTGAATTGTTCGCGGTTGTATTTTATATTTTATTTTTGACAGTTATTTTGACTGGAATCTCGACACTAAATGTTTTTCGAATACATTGAAGTTTAATGTTATTTTGCTAATTGAATAATTTCATCACATAATGCATACAAATCCCATTTAACTTTAACAAGAATTCAAATTCAACTTCTGGTCTCCAGTTACGTCATCAATGCGCGAACTCAGGCGTATTTGCGCTACGGGAAAATACTATCTCTTTATTTATAGTATCATGGAATGTAGACAAGAGTGACGAGAGTATTCTGAAGGGGACACGATATTAGGTTAGCGGCAGGCACCCCCAAAATGACCAGGTACTGACCACGGAGAGGTGAATTACCAATTTTAGACATCCTGTATGTCTTTGACGTCGCTGAAAACGAAAATGAGATTTATTTTGAATTTCATGTGGGGGAACATTGCTAAAATCGCAATTTTACTCTAAAAATAAATAAAAATAAAATCATGTTTTTTTGAGTTTACCTCGTTACAACTCTGTTCCATTTTAATATTTTTTTCTGAGATTTTTACAGTATATAGCTCTAAAATTTCTGAGGACAACGGTACCTGTTCTAAGCTTTAATTCTTATTGATTAATAACCTTATGATAAAGGTTATTAATCACAAGTTTTCTGAAAAGTTTTAGTTACAAATGTTTAATAGAAAAAAATGGCGCAACTTTTAATATAGATGTTATACATCTCCAAAATAACGCTTATTTTCGAGATACTAACCATGGGAGGTGAATGGCTAATTTTGGTCTTATTTTATGTTTTCGATGGTGCTGACAATGAAAAGAGCTTTATTTTGAATTTTATGTGAGGGAACATTGTCAAAATCGCAATTTTAACCTAAAAATGAAAAAAAAAAAACAGTGACATCACGAATTTTTACGTTTAATTCGCTACAACTCTGTTCCATTTTAATATTTTTCTCTAAAATTTCTACAGCATATATTTCTCACCTTTGTGAAGACTATGAAAGTAACTGTAGTTTTTCAGTCTTTTCTTTATAACAGTTATGAATTTTTAAAAATAAAAGGTGCAGATTCGTGAATTTCAGAGTTAAATCGCAAAAATTAAGTGACACAATTTAAAATTTATCTATTTGATTAAGTTTATGTTAAAACATAGAGTTGAAAGAAGTTTTATGGGAAGTTTTAGGTCTGGATGTGTTATAGAAAAAATATGGTGCACTTTTAAGAAAAATGTGGTTAACTTTTTTTTTATTTTTAGGGCAAAATTGCGATTATGACAATGTTCTCCCACCTAAAATTCAAAATAAACTTGATTTTCCTTTTCGGCACCATCAAAACTTTTTTTTTTTTTTCTGAGTCGACCACAAACCTCCGAGTAAGGCGGTCGCATTCAGTCCAGAATATTTTAAAACATTTTATATTGTAAACGTTAATTTCGATTTGTGTACAAAATGTGATTATTTAAATGTGATTTTAATTACCTACATGTTTTAATATCAGTAATTTGAACGTCTCCGTAAACTTGTTTAAATAAATAAATTCAGTTTTTATTTTTAATTACATTTTTACATTTTAAAAGTAAATAAGTGTTTTGGAATCGAGCTAGTTATCATAAGGCAATTAGTGATAATAACTGAAGAAAATATCCAACAATTTCATACCAGTGGAGTGGAGTTAAAAAGGGATATCAAATGAAATGGTGTGCCAACTCATCAATCCGGATATCAGGTGAATAACAATAATATGTCTTATCAACAATATTTTTTTCCTACGTCAATGTCACAGCCCCAAACAGGTTACCATGATCAAAACCAACAGGCCATATATCAGCAAATGCCAGGCTCATCTACTCAAATGCAACCAATTTTCCCACAATATCTTTCACAACCAAATCCTTTACCTCTCCCCCAACACTTAGTATATCAAAATCCACAAAATCCACAGGTAGTCCAACACATGAATGAACAAGCAGCTCCTAACTCTGAATCTGAAGATAAATGGGAGAAAGTAACAAATAAAAAAAGAATAAGAAGTCCCGAAGTGGAAATATCCAGGAAACAAACAAAATTAAGTGATTATTGGCTGCAAAAGCCACTAGAAACAAAAAACTCGTATAGTATGCTTACAGAAGAAAACGAAGAAAGCCAAGACGAAGCAAAAGATCAAGAAAACAACACAAAACATGTACCCAAGCCCCCACCGATAACCATATATAATGTAGGTGTTGTCCAACATATTCATGATCTACTGAAACAAACCACAGGAGATAAATACACTATTAAAACCATTAGTTATGAAACAGTAAAAGTTCAAGTCGTTGAGGCCGAACATTTTAAAAAATTGATCACTGAACTTGATAAAAGGAATACTCAATACCATACTTTTAGGCCAAAAAGCGAGAAAACATTCAGGTTTGTCATAAAAGGACTGCATCATGGTACAGATACTAATGACATAAAGACAAATCTAGCAGCACAAGGCCACGAAGCAGTGAACATTCACAATATAAAACATTATGTATCAAAAACCCCCTTGCCAATGTTTTTCATTGATATCGTATCGAAGGAAAACAACAAAGAGGTTTATAAAATAGAAAAATTAGGAAACAATATCATCAAATGCGAACCTCCTCGTACGAAAAGAACAATCCCCCAGTGTACAAGATGCCAAGACTACGGACACACCAAAACATACTGCCGCAAAGTACACAGATGCGTAAAATGTACAGGCAATCACGAAACAAAAGATTGTCCTCGGAAATCACGTGATGACAAAGTAAAATGTGTCAATTGTAACGGTGACCACCCGGCTAACTATAGAGGATGCCAAGTTCACATTCAACTACAGCAGAAGCTATATCCTACACTAAGAGAGAAAAGAATCATGCAACCGCATATCCAAACAAATAATACTCAACAAATACAACCTGATTTAACCTATGCTCAAATAGTCAACAAAAATCAACCACAGTGTAGCTATAACAACCAAACAATACCAGGACCTAACCAACCTAATAACAACTTAGCCAAGCTGGAAGAAATGATGCAAAAACTCATGGAGCAAATGGGCACAATGCTCAATTTACTTACTACTGTCATCAATAAGATTGCTTAATGGCTTCACAACTTAAATATAAAATAGTAGTCTGGAACGCAAATGGCCTTTATCAACGGGCTAAAGAACTCAAAACATTCATACTTAATCAAAATATTGATATATTATTAATTTCTGAGACACACTTTACAGAAAAACACTACATGCGGATTCCCAACTACAAGTTGTATTATACAAATCACCCAGACGGTAGAGCTCACGGTGGAAGCGCCATGATTATACGTGATTCTATTAAACACTCCGAAATGGAAAAATATAACAAAGACTACCTGCAAGCAACCAGCTTAACAATTGAGGAAGCACACGGCCCAATAACAATATCTGCCTTATACTGCCCACCTAAACATGTCGTTAAAAAAGAACATTTCCTAAAATATTTTAACACTCTAGGGAACAAATTCATTGCAGGTGGAGATTATAATTCAAAACATCCGATGTGGGGTTCTAGACTAACAACTCCAAGAGGCAGAGAATTAGCTAAAGCAATGGTAGAAAATAACCTGTAACAAATTTCTACTGGCGAACCAACTTATTGGCCGTCTGATTTAAACAAAATACCTGATGTCGTTGACTTCTGCATCACAAAAGGCATCGATACCAAAAAATGTAAAGCTGAATCATGCTTTGATTTATCATCAGACCACTCACCCTTTATAATAACAATCTCCGAAAAAATCTTAAACAAAGAACATCAACCAACTTTGCATAACACCAAGACTAACTGGTCCCAATTTAGAGAAAAACTAGACAGCCTGATCTCACTAAATCTGTCCTTGAAAAATGAACTCGAACTTGAATCAGCTGTAGATAAACTAACAGAAAGCATACAAATCGCTGCATGGTACGCGACTCCCAGCTACGAACCATCTCAAAACAGAAATAATGTGTCTCCCACAATTAAACAAAAAATTTTAGAAAAACGACAATTACGTAAAAATTGGCAACAGTCAAGAACGGCAGAAAATAAGAAAAAACTTAACAAAGCAACAAAGGAATTAAAGGAATTAATCCATGAAGAAGAAAACCATGGAATACAAGAATATTTAGAAAATTTAACACCAACTGAAGCTACAGATTATTCACTCTGGAAAGCCACGAAAAAGCTCAAAAGGCCCCAACAGCATAACCCACCAATCAAAGATGAGGCAAACACCTGGGCTAGGAACGACAAAGAAAAAGCTGATCTTTTTGGCAAGCACCTTCAAAAAGTATTTACGCCATACCCTTCTACAGTATCTACAGAGGAAGAAACAGAACTAACCAGATTCCTAACAGCACCGTTTCAAATGGATCTGCCCCACACGAAATTTACAGTCAACCAAGTAAAACAAACAATAATAGATGAAATCAACATCAAAAAAGCCCCTGGATTTGACCTAATCTCTGGCAAGATTCTAAAAGAAGTCTCGGATAAGTGCATAAAACTAATCACCTTTATATTTAATGCAATTCTGCGTCTAAAGTACTTCCCTAGTTCATGGAAAGTGGCACAAATCCTAATGATCCTTAAACCAGGAAAAAGACCGGAAAATGCATCTTCATACCGGCCTATAAGCCTTTTGCCTATGATTAGCAAAGTCTTTGAAAAAATGTACGTAAAAAGGTTGAAAACGATAATAGACGAAAATAAAATAATTCCAGAACACCAATTCGGTTTCCGAGACAAACACGGAACCATAGAACAAGTGCATAGGCTAGTCAACCAAATAAACGAGGATTTTAACTCCAAAAGATACTGTTCTGCTGCTTTCCTTGACATATCTCAGGCTTTTGACAAGGTATGGCACATAGGGCTACAAATAAAATTAAAGAAGCTCCTACCCTATCCTCACTTCCAGCTCTTAAAATCCTACATAGAAAATAGACACTTCCTTGTGAAGCACGGTACCGAGCACACCAAGATATATCCCATTCACTCAGGCATCCCACAAGGCAGCGTTCTCGGCCCAATTCTGTATCTTTTATACACAGCGGACATTCCAACATCTAGTACAACTACAGTTGCAACGTATGCAGACGACACTGCTATCCTGGCATCCCACACAGATCCAACAACAGCATCAAGGAATCTTCAATCAAACCTAAATAGAATTCAGCAATGGATGGAAGTATGGCGCATCAAATCTAATGGAACTAAATCATTACATGTAACATTCACGCTACGCAGAGAAACATGCCCCCCTGTATATATTGATAATTGTCTAATTCCTCAATCCGAGGACGCCAAATATCTTGGCATGCACTTGGACCGCCGCCTTACTTGGAAAAAACATATTTTTACAAAACGAAAACAGCTTGGACTTAAATTGAGAAATATGTATTGGCTCATTGGACGCAATTCCAAACTATCTCTGGATAACAAAATTTTACTCTACAAGTCCATCCTCAAGCCCATATGGACTTATGGGATTCAGCTATGGGGCACTGCTAGCGTCTCCAATACAAACATCTTACAGAGATTTCAAAACAAGGTGCTGCGTTCCATAGTCAATGCGCCATACTATGTATCCAACGAGGTGATTCAACACGACATCCCCCTAGAATCCGTGAAAGAAGCCATACAACGTTTTAGTGTTAAATACTTTGAACGAGTGTTAGTGCATCTTAATGCGTTTGCCAGACAATTAAATGTGCGGGACGTCTTTGAAGTGCGTAGACTAAAACGGCAACTGCCGTCCGACTTAACCAACTGAACGTAATCAAAAGTGTATTCAGACTGATAAAATTTTAGTTTTAGAATTGTAAAGAGGTTACTCACTGGAGTAACTCTCTACATGTCTATATTTTTTACCATAACAAATGCTTAATGCCCAATGGGCAGATTGTTGTACTCAATGGAGTTAATAATAAAAAAAAAAAAAAACTTTTTTTTTATTTTTAGGGCAAAATTGCGATTATGACAATGTTCTCCCACCTAAAATTCAAAATAAACTTGATTTTCCTTTTCGGCACCATCAAAAACATAAAGTAAGACCAAAATTAGCCATTTAGCACCAATGATCAGTATCTCGAAAAATTAACGTTATTTTGGGGATTTATAACGTAGATGTTAAAAGTTGCACCATTTGTTTTCTATAAAACATTTTGATCCAAAACTTTCCCGAAAACTTCTTTGTACTCATGTTTTAAAAATAATTCAATTTAAAATCTATATTTAAAATTTTGTCAGTCAAATTTTGCGATTAAACTTTGCAATTCACCAATCTGCACCTTGTACTTTAAAAGATTCATAACTTTTACTAGAATAAGACTAAAAGCTTAACCATTGTCTTCAAAAAGTGAGCGATATACAGTATGCAAACTTTAGAAAAAAATATTAAAACGGACCAGAGTTGTAGCGAGCTAAACGCAAAAAAACGTGATTTAATTTTTTTTTATTTTTAGGGTACAATTATTGCAATTTTGAAAATATTCCCCCAACTAAAATTTAAATAAATTTCATTTTCGTTTTCATTTCGGTCAAAAACATAATCTAAGACCAAAATTAGCCATTCACCACCCATGGTCAGTATCTCGAAAAATAAAGCTATATTGGGGATTTCTAATGTCGACATTAAAAGTTGCACTATTTTTTTCTATAAAACATTTTGATCTATAACTTACCAGAAAAATTCTTTGTAGGTACTCTCTATTTTAACATAAACGTGATTAAGAAGCTAAATTTTAAACTTCGTCACACAACTTTTGCGATTAAACTTTGCAATGCACAAATCCGCACCTTTTCCTTTGAAAAATTGATAACCTTTATCAGGATAAGAATAAAAGCTTAAAACAGGTACCGTTGTCTTTAGAAATGTTGGAGCTATATACTGTAAAAATTTCAGAAAAAAATATTAAAATGGAACAGAGTTGTAGCGAGGTAAACGCAAAAAAACGGGATTTCATTTTTTTTTTATTTTTAGGTTAAATGTGCGATTTTGACAATGTTTCCCTACATAAAATTCCCCAGCACCCTCGAAAATATAAAGTATGAATAAAATTGGCCATTCACCCCTCCGTGGTCAGTATCTCGAAAACTAAGCGCTTTTTTGAGGGTGTGCCGCTCGTGTATATTATGTACTGGAAGCGGCGAGGTTGGGCTTGCGATAGATAGAAGTCATGCAAAACGAGATAAATATAATGGCGAGTCCAGATTTCTCGAGAATAACGTTATTTTCGTATATAAGCGAAGAGCGATATTATTTTAGGGCATTATATAAGATAAACTCAGTTTCTAAAGTTGTATGAATAAATTAGTATAAACTAACTGTTAGTTTTAATGCTAGATTATTGGTTGTTTGTGTGGAATTTAAATATAAATAAAAGTGACTTTAAAAAACGTTTGAACTTTATTCGTCGGGAATAATCGGAGTGCGTTAATTGTTCGGTATTCGGAAAGACTTTTAAAAGAACATTCGAAAGGTATGTGTGTGCCGACGATGTTGCTAGTAGAACTTTCCGTAAAACAGCTGCGTGAACAGTTAAAAGAAAACAGATAAAACAAACAGAATACATAAGATGCCACTGGATCTAAGAACACTTTTTCAGAACGACTGAGAGATGTTCTCAAAAAGAACGACATGACCCAGAGACGTTCCACTTCCAGTCAGCGGAAAAAGCAGTCTTCTTCTTTAGCCCATTTCTATCCAACTTTGGACATAGGCCTTCCCAAATCTTTCCATTTCCGTCTGTCCTTGGCTGCATTTTTCCAATTAGTTCCTGCAGCTTTTACAATATCGTCCTTTCATCGCATCTGAGGTCTTCCTCTTCTTCCTGTCCACGGTCTCCAGTTTTGTATTTCAGCATTCTATCTTTTATCTTCCTGTCTCGTATTGTGGCCCGCAAATCTCCATTTTAACCCTGTTATATGTTCAGTTACATTTTTTACTTTTGTTTTCCCTCTTATCCATTTGTTTGATTTTCTGTCTTGTAGTTTTATTTCCAACATGGATCTTTTCATTTTTCTCTGAGTCATTTCTATTTTGTTTATGTTGGCCTTTATTAATGTCCATGTTTCTGAGCCATACGTCAGAACAGGAAGGATACACTGGTCAAATACACGGGTTTTTAGGTACTGTTGTATCTTTGTGCTTTTTAGTATCCATCTTAACTTTCTAAACGCTGCCCACGCCACTCGGATTCTTCTCTGTACTTCAATTGTTTGGTTCTCTTTATTAGCGTTGATTATTTGACCCAGGTTTATATGTATATTCGTCAACAACCTTAATATTGACATTATTTATATTTATTCTGTCATTTGTATGATTTTTGTTTTACTCATGTTCATTTTTAATCCTATCTTCTCTGATGCGTGTGCTAGTTGAGTCAGCATTGTGGCTAGTTCTTCTTGGTTGGTTGTAATAAGGACAACATCATCGCAATATCTGAGGTGATTGAGACTCTTCCCGTTTATGTTGATACCCATGTCTTCCCATTCCAGTTCTTTAAAGACGTCTTCCAGAGCTAAGGTGAAGAGTTTTGGGGATATTACATCTCCTTGTCTTACGCCTCTACGTATTTCTATGGGATTAGTTTTGTTTGTTTTATTTTCCCATTCGACTGTCATAGTTGCTGTTTTATAGATGTTGTGTAAGAGTTGCCTGTACCTGGGGTCTATTCTGCTGTTATTTAGAGCTTTTTCTATCTAGATAGAAAAATCAGTCTTATCGAACATAACTGTTGAAACTGTTTCTCAAAAGATTAATGAAACTTCTAGAAAAAGCGACGAGAAATTCGAAAATGTTGGTAAAAGATTTGACGAGACTTCTTAAGTAATTAAAGAAGTTTGTAGACAGAACAACGAGAAATTTAAAGAAGTTTCTAGAACATTCGATAAGATACAGAAAAATGTAGACGACGTAGAAGAGAAGATCAAACAATTAGAGAGTATGATATCCAATACGAAAGTTCTACCATCATTAACTGTTAAATGCAGTACCTAGTTTTAGCCGTAGAAGAGAAGATCAAACAATTAAAGAGCATGATAACCAATACGAAAGTGCAACCAACAGTTAAGCCAGTAGCTTTAGATCCTGTAGTGAAAGAAGAACCACCGAGAGACGAAACGTTGCATCATATGAGATTCAAATTGCCACCATTTGATGGTCTTCTTGGTTCATATACCTTAGACAATTTGAAGTTATTGCGACCGCCGATCATTGGACCGGACAAGAAAAGGCTGTTTCCTTGACTGCTGCTCTACGAGGTGATGCTGCAGATATATATTAAGGTCAGTTCCTAAGGGTCAAGAAAAATGTTACCAGATCTTGTTCACTTGTCTGAAAAAACACTATGGAGATGACCATCTACAACAAGTATACAAAGCACAACTGCGAAGTAGAATTCAACGAGTAAGCGATAATCTGCAAGAATT
Organism: Diabrotica virgifera virgifera; assembly: GCF_917563875.1. Taxonomy (NCBI): domain Eukaryota; kingdom Metazoa; phylum Arthropoda; class Insecta; order Coleoptera; family Chrysomelidae; genus Diabrotica; species Diabrotica virgifera. The sequence continues at coordinate 148,255,057 of NC_065448.1, read as the reverse complement.
TGAAGCGGATGTTGCTCGTGTGGTGCGGTTGGCTTATCCGGAGTCGCCAGATAGAATTTTGGAAGAAATCATGGTAGATCCCTTCGTCAATGGGTTGAAATACAGTGAACTACGCTTTATGACTAGCAAGACCGAAAGTTGTAGATGAAGCACTTGCTATTCCACTGGAACACGAAACGGCTAGTTAAACTTCACGAAGGCATCGAGTAAGGTCCATTGAAGAAAGTGACAAGCACAACGATGAACCTCTGGGGTAAATGGTACTGAGAGTAGTTCGTAACGCGATGCCAAAGAGACGCGAGCCTAGGTTATGAATTACGGCGACGTAGGCCATATTCGTCGTAATTGTAAGAAGATCGTACAGCCGTCGGAAAACTAGAGCGGGTCGACACCAAGGGGCATTCGCCGACCTCGAGAACTACAGCCCCCATAGTAACTGTTAACATTACGTCCTCCGGTGGTATTCATAACTTACACATCGAGGGTCGTATCAATATTAGATGTAAATCATTTTTGGTAAATACAGATGCAACAAGAACTATTGCACGCCCAAAAGTAGTACAAGGCCATCTTAAATTGTCACCTGCGCAACAGTAAGGCTTAGAACTGGTGAGCCAATTAATACATATGGCGAGGCTAATAGGTCAGTATTCATTGGCCAGACCACAGTTAAACACCAAGTGTTAATTTCCGAGATCCCCGACGAGTTCATATTGGGATGGATGTACTAAGGAAAGTTGGATGCTGTATTGGATGGTCAAAATGGAGTTCTCAAGATCAATGATGAAGAGTTGCCCTTTCACGACGACAAAGAAGATGTCATCCGCTTAGTAACTACATGCGAAGTATCCATACCCAGTCATCATCATCATCATCATCATCTTGGTGCTACAGCCCTTAGAGGGCCTCGACCTTCTCAAGCTTTCTACGTCATTCTGTTCTGTCCCTTGCTTGCATTTTCCAGTTGCCGACTCCGATCTTCTCGGCATCCTGTGTTACACCATCCATCTACCTCAGCTTTGGTCTACCCCGTCTTCTCATTCCCATCCATACCCAGTAATAATGAGAAAATTCTGATGACGAAACTTGATTGACACTGCCGAGAGGTAAGTTTAAGGATGGTCAAAGATGTGGACAATGTCGAGTTCCTAACGGCAAAAACTTTGGTGAGAGTTCGAGATGTCGTCCCTGTAAGAGTTATGAATTTAAAGGAAACTGCTATCAAGTTGAGTAGAATAACTTTGATCGGACAGTGTGTTCCCGTGGCTTCAATTTGCTCTACGAATACCAGTGAAAAATCATCTAAGTCGAAGTATCTAAAGGAACTTGTTGACATGGTCATTGAAAGATGCCAAGATCTTGATCATAAACGAACAAAAATAGTGAAGTCTATGCTGATAGTATTTCAAGATGTTTTTGCTATTGATAAGGAGGATAAGAGTAAAAAAAGCATAGTAACGCATAAAATGAATACCGGAGACGCTCAGCCAATAAAACAACGGCCTGGACCACTTCCATTTGCGAAAAGAGATGAAGCCGAAGAGCTTATCAACAATATGGACAAATAAGGGGTAATCGAACCATCAAACAGCCCATGGACATCACCAGTAGTTCTGGTAAAGAAGAAAAATGGTTTAACGTGTTTTTGGTCTACCGCCAGCTCAACGCAGTAACAAAAAATTATAGTTATCCTTTGCCCAGAATAGAAGATACATTGAATACTCTCTCCGGTTCTCGTTGGTTCTCCACATTCGATTTAAAAAGTGAATATTGATTGGTAAGTAAACATGGAGCCAACAAATCGGGAGAAAACCGCATTTTTGATAGGATCAGGGCTTGGCAGTTTACGGCTATGAATTTTGGTTTATGTAACGCTCCTGCCACATTTGAAAGATTAATGGAGGCACTTTTAAGAGCTCTAACATGGAAAACATGCTTGGTTTACTTGGATGATATAATTGTAGTTGAAAGATCCTTCGATGAACATGCCAAGAATCTAATAGAAGTCTTTCAACGATTGCGGACAGCGAATTTGAAGGTACGTCCGAAGAAATGTCACATGTTTCGACGAGAATTTAACTATTTGGGACGTATTGTATCGAGCAGTGGTGCAACAGCTGATCCTGAAAAGGTTGCAGCAATTAAGGATTGGCCGGTACCAAAAGATAAACACGAAATTAGAAGTTTCCTTGGCCTATGTACATATATGCCATGGATTATATTTTACGAAATTGACCGAGGCCTATGCACTACCAAATCAAGAAGCTGCTACCGTTGCAGAGGTACTGATCAAAGAATTTTTCAGTCGATTTGGTGTTCCCTTGGAGATCCACTCCAGCAAAGGGCGACATTTTGAGTCAGCCCTTTTCCAAAACATTTGTAAATTGATTGGTGTCAATAAGACCAGAACGACAATCTGCATCCTTTTATCAGATGGAATGGTCGAGAGGATGAACCGAACGATGGGTGAACACTTGTCCAAAGTTATTTCTGAACATCAGAGAGATTGGGACCAGCACATTCATTTATTCCTAATGGCCTACCGCTCGGTCGTGAATGAAACTACAGGTATACACCAACCTGCCTGATGTTGGGTCGTGAAATTCGTTTGCGAGAACGAGAATTTATATGTCAAATTACGCAGAAATAAAGAGTGCTAGATTCGTCGTGACCACAGAAGTTCAGCAAAATATATTTAATGTTCCGGAAAACATCTCTCTAGCCCACTGTGTTGCCCAAGATCTCAAGATTACTAAATGACTCTCGTCCGTATTCAGTAGAAAATTCGGCCGCCTGGACGAGTTAAGAAATCAGCAGCCTAAAGTTGGAAGAGTGTTGCGATTAGAAGATGGTCCTCGAACTTATATATATATATTAGAAGATGCATATGGTAAACAGGAAGTGTTATACAGACAAGCCAAGCTACGAGAACATATGGCGTGCTCTAACTAATTTGAAGAAAATCGTGTGTAATTATGACATCACAAATTTGGCTTTAGAAAAATTTTCGGATCTCACCACGATATTAACACAAACCAGTATAGGATCAGAACCAATATCGAATTAAAAGCATTCTACAATGACACCGATATTGTCCAAGAAATTAAATCACAGCAACTAAGATGGGCAGGCCACGTGCACAGACTTCATAACGAGACTTGTAAACTGGTATTTGAAGAGATTCCTACAGGCAAAAGACCACTCGGACGTCCCAGAATGCGATGGAGAGATGATATCCAAGCAGATCTCCGGAAAATGAACATTCCATTTGATCCTAGGTTAATGGAAGACCAAACAAATTGGAAAAAAGTTGCACAGTCAGCTAGGAACCACCCAGGGTTGTAGCGCTACGTGATGATGATGATGAAATTTGGCTTTACCAAAAATAGGCCATGCACTTGAAAATCTGGATTGGAACATTGTGAGAAGCATGCTTGAAATGATTTTCAAAGAAACCGGCGTACGAAGTACTGTGTGTTGCTTTAACCCAAAGATGTCGTACCCTTCAAAGACAGTAAACAGTTATTTCTTTTGTAGGGATGTATGCACAGCTGGAGAGTGCTGTAGATTCCACCAACCTGGGCCTTTATCTAGAGTTGCTGATCGGGATGCTCAGATCTTAAGAGGGGAGCAGTGTAATAAAATAATTAATTACCGACCTCAAGTAACAGTTCCAAACGGTTCCATCTCGACGTAAGCCGAGAATATTCTCGCGAGAGCACGATATGTATTGAAGCGGCGGTCACAGACGTGCGGTAGATGAAAGGTGACGCAATAACTAGAGGAAGTACAGAATTCTCCAGAATAACGGTATTTCATATATGAACAGAGAACGAGGTTACTTGAGTTAGCGATAGATAGAACTGTAAACGTATAAATAAATATAGTCGTATATAAATCCGAACCGATAGTTTTATTTCAACTGTAGAGCCGCTACAATATTATGGTTTTTCATAATGAAAATTAATAGAATATCACTGACGTGGTAACAAACACAAAGTTACTGTGACGTCGATTATAATGTAAGTGCAATACTGCTTGAGCCATTTGTGACTTTATCCAATACGCTACATATAAAACAATAACTAGGCTAGTGACCCATCAAATATTGTTATCTGAATGGTAACAAGATTTGGTGGCAACAGCAGTTACCGTGTTTAGAAGTTGACATTTCTGATCACTTTTATTCCTTCTCAAGCTGTTTCTTCATATTTTAGAGCTAACAGTTTCTTACAAGCAAAAATCTAATATTATAAAGTAGCTGACCCAAATAAGGCCCGTCTTATTTAATTATTTTTAAATAAATATTAAATATTCGATTTAATTTCTCAAAGCAACGGAAAACGAATCGAAGGTTTATGCTCTTTCATTTTACTATGGTACAGTTTATCAAATTTTAATACTTTTAAAGTTATCACGGTTTTTTCAAAATCAGTGTTGTGGTCCTTATTGGGTACAGTAGTTCCAAAAAAGACCCACCAGTTGATCCAAATAAGGCCCACCTTTTTTTAATTGTTATTTTATTTTGTTCATTAAATTGATACATGATTTTAGATGTTAATAAAATTAGATACTGTTAACTATTTTTGGTGGTGTTTTATTGCAAGATATCCATTAAATAAAGGCATTTATTAAATCAGAAACATACGTTTATTCACATATAAGAAATTTTACAGTTTTGTAATAATCCGCAGTCTAGAAATCACACTTTGGACAAACAAATGTAGGTGCTTTGTCTCTGCTTGTTAATCCTAAACATTCTTCGTGTACGTATTTAAGGCATTTGGTGCACAGCCTCATATCTGCTATTCTGTCCTCTTGACACAAGTAGCAAAACCAGCTCTCTTCTTTTTCTCATGACTTTGAAACCTTAGACTGCAATCCACTTGGACCTGCTTCAAGAAAATCTTTTAAGGAAGGTTGAATTTTTCTTTTATCTTTCTTTTCATTGAGGGATTTTAGTTTTATATTATATTCTCCTTTTTTTGGTTTCGTCTGTTTCCATTTATCACTAAGAGGTTTTTTGTCTTGATTTTTATCCTTTTCAGTAAATAAAGCTTTACTTACTGTAACCGCTCTATAATTAAGTGACTTTGCTCGGGGCTGGACAATTTTCTTTTTTATTTCAGGTGTAGGAAGAATTTCCTGAAAGGAAGTCTCCAAAATACCTTCGTCATTACTGGAATCACCGCGAAAAGATAAGATGTCGGAAACTGAAGTTGTACTTGAATCTGGCGAAGAATAAATCTTTATTTTCTGACACTTTTTCTTAGAGGGGTCTCGTTCTTGTATCATTGGTGCCTGGCTGTCATCGGTCCTCGATTGTGTAAGCAGATGGAGCAAATGCTTGTTCCGGGATAACATTAGGGTCAAACGGATAGATGCCTGTGGCACGAAACCCAATTGAAACATTATGAGGTGTAGCAGCTCTTGGCCAGACTGTGGAAAATATTTTTCCGAAAATTCTTTTTTTTAATCGTACGCCCTTCGTCAGTTTTTGTGGTGGCCCCGTACAACAAAACCTCTTGGTCCCAATATTCTTCAAAAGGCGCAAATACAGATTTGTCCATCGACTGTAGCTCGTGTGTAGTGTTGCTAGGAATACAAAAAAGTGTAATGCCATGGAAGTCAGCTGCATCAACAATACCTGCGTCTAAGCGAGACTTAGCTCCATCGAAAATAAGTAAAACGGGACCTTGTGGTTTGAACTTTGCAAAGTGGTGTACCCATTTTATAAAGGTTGATGTTGTCATTGATCCATTCTCTGTCATTTCAATGGTCGAACCACCTGGAAGATTATCTTGCCATTCTGGCTGCTTCTTTTTCCTTTGAAGAGAATCATTAGAGGTATAACTTGGCCCAGAGCGTTTTCACATGAAATTATGGTAACATTTTCACCATGTTCAGGAGCAACCATATGTACCCTTTTTGATCCTTTTTTAGCATAGACTGATTGTTATTTATGTAGAGAACGTCGATATCCTTTCTCATCTATATTTAAGATCAAATGCGGTTTATCAAAAATGTCCAATTTAGACAGCACCTCTTTTAACTTGTTATAATAGTCGTTTATTATAAACTTATTAAGTTTGGCTGCTCTTCCAGGCTTCATGCCTTGTGTTTTTCTTTTTGCGACCTCTGAGTGACGTTTCAAAAACAGGCTTTAAATAAATAAACATTGCTGAAAATATACAGGCACCAAATAAGGCCCGCGGGCCTTGTTTAGAACTCTACCGGTGGGCCTTAACAGGGACAGCTTTTTTACCCGGTCTTGTCCTGTATTTTTATGAAAAACTATAAATACTCAAACGTTAGAGTACGTTATTTTACATGTTGTCTATTATATAAATTATAAGCTATCAGATCATATATAACACAATTATTTGTCACTTTTATTTCAAAACTTATCAATAAATTCATAAATACCTGAAAATAGTAATTTTATGTGCGCCTACCGTGTCTGGACAAGCAACTGACATCAACATGGCGTAGTCACACTTAACCTCGACTTAAGTTGAGATTTAGCCTATAGATGCCAGTAGCGTCCAGAAACAAACGTCACCTTGAGAAATATTCGATTTTTTTAGTAAAAACAATCGATGGGCTTTATTTGAAACCGGTCCTTATTTGGGTCAGGTACCTGTACTACAGGTACTAACTTAGTAGGGGAGGCAAGGATGCTAAATTTGTAGTTACTAAAGCGTTATGGGGACCTATTGGGTTGTGAAGATTAGGTCCTAAAACCAAAAAAGTCAAGTTAAGTTTTCCTTATTGGTGGGGACTTTCCATGTTTTAATTTAATTTTCCATTTACAACAATCGTTTTTTCCTATAATAGCGCCATCTATCCATAATTCGAAAAATGTCTTGAATAAAAGCTACTTTGAAAAAAAATTATCACTAATGTATTTTAAGGAAAAATGTATATTTAACCACTCATCCACCAGAATTTAAATGTATCGTTTTCCTTCTACACCACCTTTTACTATTGGGACCGTGCAAGTTGCGCAAAGCGACACCTATTTCTACGCTCTGCACTTTTATTCGCACTTTTAGTTGTATTGACCAATTACGTTAGTCCTGGTTGCTGGATAATTGTCAAGGCCATAGCCCAAAAAAATAATAAAAAGAAAAAATAAGATTCAGGTTATGTGATGAAAACGTAAACACTTGTATGTAGTAAATAAAATTAGTTATTAAAATGCAGTACTGCAAGCAAAATACAATTAATTAAATTTACTTTTATATAATAATTGCATATCATATCAATATTGTGGAGCAACATATAATTGTTCTCCTTCAATGACAGTAGATATGAAATCTGCGTCAATTTGACAATTTCAATTGACAATATGAATTATTTAAGAAAGTTGCAATATTTCTCCGCTATTCGCGCACGATCGTTTTAAGTATCCCTTCCAAGTACTTGCACACCGCGAATAGTGTTATTTCTATGTTCAAAAAGTTAGACGGGTTTCAAATGCATGGTTTTTGAAAAAAATAAGATCAAATTACAGAGCGCATTTTTAAATTTTCTTAAAAATCTTCCTTTTTCTCCATGTAATTCGAAAATGAAAAAGAGATAAAGTAATGAAAGACAAAACAAAATTGTTATCTAAATAAACCCTATAATTTTGTATTTTATCTTTTTTTCGTATCTCTTATCATTTTCGAGTTACATGGAGAAAGGGGATGATTTTTAAGAAAATTTAAAAATGCGCTGTACAAGTTGATCTTATTTTTTTCAAAAACCATTTATTTTAAACGCATCCAACATTTTGAACATAGAAATAACAATATATTAAAAGGTATTGTAGAAAGAAAACGATGCATTTTAATTGTGGTGGATGAGGGGTTAAATATACTTCTCATTTTTCCTTAAAATACATTAGTCATAATTTTTTTTGCATCATATCTCGCTTAGTTTAAATGTAATCGACACAAGTTGAACACTTGAGCATGCACCAAAAAAAATCTCTTTTCACCTACCATATCTCTTTTTGTATAAAGACAAGTAGAAGGATTATGAGAATTTGAAATACAAGATGGCGGCCAGCTTGATGGCTAGGATGGCGTTGAGGCCGTAGAAGTAGCCTCTGGTGATGTACAAGAAGAAGTACACACTGTCGTTATAAAAGAAGTACAAAAAAGGATGGCGTTGAGGCCTCTGGTGATGTACAAGAAGAACCCTGTCGTTATACAAGAACCCTGTCGTCATAGGGTGAACGTGCAATGAATTGGGGCCTCCGGGGTGTGCGGTAAAAAGATGAGTAAAAATTGTATGGCGTAGATATTTAGTAACAAAATTAGGTACAAGGTGTAGTTAGAAAGTCAAATCAATTCTTCTTCTTTTCGGCTGTCACAGTGATGCTTCTATTTGCTTGTGAAATCGGTGTTCACGGTTCTTTATTGACTGCCAAAATATTATCTGTCACTGCGGACATGGATGCATTGTCAAAGGAACATTGGGTATATAGCGTCTAAACGACTTAACGTACAGAAACGCACGACCCATCGCTGATAACGTATAACATATAATATAATCATTCTTTTGATATATCCAAACCATCCTTCCCTCATGAATATTATCAAATACAATGCACCGGTATTACAACAAAACAAAAACATTCCAATCCGTTTATATATGCATACATAGACACACACGCACACACACTTCTCTATCTGTCAATTCGATCATCCACAGAGAACGGCAGTTCTCACCAGTGGCGCACAACACCCCTACATGCGACACTATATATACACGAAATTTTCGATTTTCTAAACCTGACTGAATTGAAAATTGGACCAAATCCCATCTTAAAGTTTAGGAAAAGACTCGTCCATTCATATGTCAACCATCAATTTTGGTCCAAGGGTGTGGATTTTACGGTCCTTCCCATTTAAAGCCTGTTTTTCGTTCTCGTCCCCAAAACTCCCAAAAATTTCAAAAATTTAAGCCCGACCTTTGCGGCCTCTGAGAGCACAGATAATTACCTTTCCAACGCATGTTTAATTTTGAAAATCGGTTATACCATTCAAAAGTTATCGAGCTCAGAAATATGACTCAATTTTTATTTAAAAAATGGAAAATGTTTGTGGATATAGTATTTTTACTACAAAAGCGATATTACGTAGGTCAAAATTTTTGACGTAAGAGAACTGTCAAAACATTAGAATGTGACTTTTTAGGAATCATTATCACTTCTTGTAACAAATAATTTATATCACATATCCATTTTAAAAAAACTCCTTCCGATGGTCAGAGAAAATATGAAGGTTGCTTTTGCATTAATAGGGGGTATTAAATATAGAATCACATGTTACTTTAGATGTTAGATGAATTTTCAGATATCATACTGCTTTCTATCATGCTTCGATGTACATGTATCCCATGTTGTACTCCAGAGATGAGAGTACAATATTTTTGTACAGCATGTTCAAATTATTTTGGTAAGGATATTTCATCGACGATGTTTGACCCTTTCATTCGAAATAAGTTTGCCGTGCACCCCTGCTGTAGGGTGGATGCGCGAATATCCTCGTACGTTTTTACCTGCAGAGGGCGAAGGTATAGTATTGGCGTTGCAGCAAGATTTCCCGATAATTCGCCCCCAAAATTCAGATGTTACGATAGAGGGATCAGCTGTTACGTTAGAAGATTCAGTTGATACGATAGAGGATTAAGATTTTTTAAAGAAATTATTGAATTATTGCACTATTGCTATAGAAAATTGAGTTTAGAGAGTATAACGCTATTACTCTATAGATAACGTTAAAAATCTAAATACTCAGCCAATATTTTTTTTAAAAAGGTGAAAATTTATATACAGTTATAAATATAGGTTTAATAGAGATACTGATAGAAACCTGGTGCGCTAGTAAAATAAAAAAAAAGTGTCTTCCTTTTTTTTTGTTAATTCCTCTTATCATAACCTACTTTTATAATGAATGATAAACAGACTCAGGTTCTAGAAAAACTATATTTAAAAGTGAACCCGGGTTTAAAAAAAAACTTAGAATTTCATAATTATTTTTATTTCTGAAAAAACGAGTTTAGAGAGTATAACGTTATTGCTCTATAGATGACGTTAAAAATCTAAATACTCAGACAATATGATTTAAAAGGTGTAAATTTATGTACAGTTATAAATATAGGTTTAATAGAGATACTGATAGAAGGCTACTGCGATAGTAAAATAAAAAACGTGTTTCCTTTTTTTTTTGTTAACATCAGTTAACTTACTTTATAATTAATGATAAACAGACTCAGGTTCTAGAAAAACTATATTTATAAGTGAACCAGGGATTAAATAAAAACTTAGACTTTCATAATTATTTTTATTTCTGAAAAAAAAAACAAAAGTATTAAAACTATATAAAATCACATTTCTCGAGTAAATACACACCTTTGAGGTAACCTAGGGAGGATTCGGGGTGGGGAGGGCATCTATCTGTGAACAAAAAAAAATTAAATCTGTATATAAGCACAACAGCTGTAATTCTTTACCTTAGGATCCAGACCACTACACCCCAAATTTCTATAATAAAGTATACGCGGTGACCACCTACACTACCCAACCCCCAAGCTTGTTGGGGGATCATTACCCCCTCCATGCCTCATAAAATTAACATGGGGGTGCTCTAATACAAAAAAAAAATTAGAATTACCTTACATGTCTAAGACTCACATGTGAAGCATGGACAATAATGATAAAAAGGTACAAACATGATAAAAACAAAAAAAATATCGAATAAAAATGACAAGTATTCGAAACATACGCAATAATGATAGAACTTGTAAAAACATCAGAATTACCTTACATGTCTAGTACAGACATGTGAAGCATGAACAATAACGATAGAAAATTTAAAAACAAAAAAAAAATATTGAATAAAAAAAAATGACAAGTATTCGAAACCAAGAGCAATAATGATAGAAAATGTAAAAATATTTTAATGATAGAAAAATAGAAGCATGGACAATAACGATAGAAAATTTAAATCATGATAGAAAATATCGAATAAAAATGACAAGTATTCGAAACCAAGAGCAATAATGATAGAAGATGTAAATATCTTAATGATAGAACAAAATATTTCGGGCAAAACTGTATCAGCAGAAAACCTCGTTCGCTATGCAAATTTCTAAACCACGAAAAGAATGATAAAAACATAAGATAGAAAGCACGGACAATAATGATGGAAAATTTAAAAACATGATGGGAAAAAAATATCGAATAAAAATGACAAGTATTCGAAACATACGCAATAATGATAGAACTTGTAAAAACATCAGAATTACCTTACATGTCTAGTACAGACATGTGAAGCATGAACAATAACGATAGAAAATTTAAAAACAAAAAAAAAATATCGAATAAAAAAAATGAGAAGTATTCGAAACCAAGAGCAATAATGATAGAACATGTAAAAATATCTTAATGATAGAAAAATAGAAGCATGGACAATAACGATAGAAAATTTAAATCATGATAGAAAAATATCGAATAAACATGACAAGTATTCGAAGCCAAGAGCAATAATGATAGAAGATGTAAATATCTTAATGATAGAACAAAATATTTCGGGCAAAACTGTATCAGCAGAAACCCTCGTTCGCTATGCAAATTTCAAAAGCACGAAAAGAATGATAAAAAATGTAAAAATATCTTCATGATAGAAAAATAGAAGCATGGACAATAACGATAGAAAATTTAAATCATGATAGAAAAAATATCGAATAAAAATGACAAGTATTCGAAGCCAAGAGCAATAATGATAGAAGATGTAAATATCTTAATGATAGAACAAAATATTTCGTGCAAAACTGTATCAGCAGAAACCCTCGTTCGCTATGCAAATTTCAAAACCACGAAAAGAATGATAAAAACAAGACAGAAAGCACGGACAATAATGATAGAAAATTTAAAAACATGATGGGAAAAAAATATCGAATAAAAATGACATGTATTCGAAACATACGCAATAATGATAGAACATGTAAAAATATCTTAATGATAGAAAAATAGAAGCATGGACAATAACGATAGAAAATTTAAATCATGATAGAAAAATATCGAATAAAAATGACAAGTATTCGAAGCCAAGAGCAATAATGATAGAAGATGTAAATATCTTAATGATAGAACAAAATATCGAATAAAAATGACAAGTATTCGAAACCAAGAGCAATGCGTAAACTCAACCACGAAAAGAACGATAGAAAACATAAAATAGAAAAGCATAGCTAGAAAATATGACATAGAAAAACATAGAGCATGGACAATAATGATAAAAACATGACATAAAAACATAAGATAGAAAGTACGAATAATAATGATAGGGAAATATAAACAACAAAAGACATAGAAAAATCATCGAATGGTATGCAAATTCAAAACAGGAAAAGAATGATAGAAAAACATAAGACAGAAAGCACGGACAATAATGATAGAAAAACATGAAATAGAAAAAATCATAGCATGGACAATAATAACAAAAAAAAACATGACATAGAAAAACATAAGACAGAAAGCATGGGTAATAATGATAGAATCTGAAAAAAACAAAAAAAAAAAAAAGACATAGAAAATCCATTGATAGCTATGCAAATTCACGAAAGAATGATAGAAAAACATAAAGACAGAAAGCACAGGGCCATAATGATAAAAGATGACATAGAAAAACATAAGACAGAAAGTATGAACAATAACGAAAGAGATTGTAAAAGCTAAATACTGTAGTATTCTGGAATAAAAAACGATAAAAATTATTACTTACACGCTGGTACACTGACATGTGCCTCTTCACCCTCTCAATAACGTTTATTTCAAGACACTCTCGGCAACCTGCAACAGAAAAAGTTTTGTAACAAAAATGCAGTTAGGGTATTCAATATGTCTTACTTACTCATTGTTCTTAAATGTATGTCAAAAAATTTCTAAGGGGCACTTTTATACACTCAAATATGCAATTTTACAATAGGCCACTATTAAAACATAATGTTATATTTTGTTATATTATTATTACAGTATAAAAGACATTAACTTATAGCCGAGTAACGTGTTACATTTCAGTTAGATAGTAAAGTATTTGCAACCTGTACAGGTGCTAATAACATTTTAATGAATGATAGAGTATAATGATAAACGTATCAGGTCTTTTTGAAAAACGGGTGGTTTATAACAACAAGCTGAACTACAAAATAACCAGGATACTCGAATATTTGATGGCATTACTTCTCGTAATAATTAATAAAATAAACACACCTAAAGAAAACAGTATATTAGAAGACCCAAATTTTGTCAGCAATACTAGTCACGCATGGTACATGAACCGTTCTATTTTAAGTGCAGTGTATTACACGATAACGCATATGGATTTTATTTTCTAACGTTCTGCTAAAACCGCATAGTTAGGAGACAAAAAAAAAACATATGGTCATCCGTTAATAGAAGTTTTGCAAAAACGACATACACATTTACCCTTGAACATAATATTTAGTCACAAACAAAAATGAAATGCATTTCCGCCTTCCCACAGGAATAAGTTAAAAATTATATGAAAAATTGTACATATTTTCTATTATACACACGAAACCGTGTATACGAGGGAACTTCATAGTTATGGCTCATCTTTTATTACCCCCAGAGAGAGACGGTGAATTTTATTCGAATTCAATGATTTCGTCAAGTCAGACTTTGAGGAATAAGTAAAATTATTCTCATATGTATCAAAACTGTTTGGAGTGAATTTTATTCGAATTCAATGATTTTGTCAAGTCAGACTTTGAGGAATAAGTAAAATTATTCTCATGTGTATCAAAACTGTTTGGAATTAAATAGCGTTTATCATCATACGGACTTAAACCAATTTTACTTTGTTCAATAGAATAGACGTTATGTGCATATGATATAATACAGCGTTGTGTAGCTGTTTTTTCTTTACAATTTTTCCAAACATTCAACATAATCCTCAAATTTAATTTTATTTTTAACATTATATTTAACTACTTTAGATTTTAACGATCTTCCCACCCTGCACCTTATAACTATACATTTTACTTCGAATCTCCCCAAAATGTGTCATAATTTTACCGTTGTTTTCATCTTTCATTAGACCCGGCACCTTTTTGTTTTTAGCGGTATTTTTTTATATGTTATTTTTAGAATAATTTAAATTTCCAAAAAATAGCGATGAAAAGCGACAAAACTCAATCGCATTTCAATCGCTTTTCATCGCATTTTTAACACTTTTAAAAACGTCTATTTATCAATGATTTTACATGTATTTATATGGACTAAACAAGTGCATAAAGGGAGAAAAACGATCGCTTTTTTATCGCTTTTTATCGCTTTTTAAACAGCGATAAAAAGCAATCGCTTTTTATCACTTTTTCATCGCTTTTTATGTACCTAATAGAAATAAAAGACATTTTGATATTTAATAATATTTATTGTATAAAATTTTTAAATATTTTATTAAAACAAATACTGTTATTTAAAACTCTCGATTTACAGGGTGGGAAGATAATGAAAACTCTAAAGCGATTAAATTCACATACATTTTTCCTGCTAGTACAGTCATTGAAGCTTTTTAGCTCAAAGATTTTTTACTAAGAATCGATTTACATGAAATTTTTAAATTAGGATTATCCTACACTTAACTTTAAAAGTGATATTAACCGAACACCGTTTACACCCTCGGTGTGGTTATCACCTCTTTTCGGTGGTGGATTTTTTGAAATAACCTCAGATTTCGAAAAGAAGACCTAATTCTAAGCAAAAAAAAAATGTTGTATAAAGTTTTTCAAAACCCAATTCTTTTCAAGTTATTGGCAATTGAAAATTCCGGGGATTTTAACAGTTTTTTTTACAATAATCTCCAAAAATATGCATTTTAACGATAATATTATACCAAAACAAAAAACTGTAGCAGATAAAAATGAACAAATAGGATTTTTTAAAAGAGTGTTCTAAGCGCAATATTAAGCGAGATATTGAGGATCAAAACCGTTTTTTTTTATTTTGTGTGAAATTTATTCGATGTACTCAACCTCATCTAGTGGAGAGCGAATAAATTTTATGCATGCTATTAAGAAAGGTGTATGGAACCGTCTATAATGTTCTAAGGTCCTACTAAGAAATAAGAAAAGTCAATTACCTTAAATCTACGACTTCCGAAGTCTCAGCAAACACACGAACTGGTTGACGTCCTCTGCGATGGCGATGAGACACCACCTCTAGTATCCGCCACTGTCTTACTGCTCCCGGGTCCCAGCTAATCCGCCATTTAGTGTTCCAAGTCTACACTCTAGACTAGACGACAACTTCGGACATAGTTAGTACGGTATTACGCGAATTCGTATTTTTTTCCGCCGATCACTAGTAGTTCCGATCGCACCCCTTTCCTCAAGGAATTAATCCGTAACAAGAAAAAAAATTACCCTTCGTTCGCTTACACACACGCCGAGCAAAACAAAACATTCCAATCGTCTTTTATTTTGACCGTTCTTCGCAGCGCACTCCCCAAAGAACAAAATAACACTGCCATAAAATCCTCGAATCTGTTTTTCTCTCGTCTCTTAGAAGTTTCAACACCCAACAAACGAAATCATAAATCCCTTTTACTATCCTCCAAAATGCACCTGCTCCTATCGCGTGTCATAAACATTTTTATTCTCAGCCGCCGACGAAAAACACCTCCTTTTACACGGAAAGAATCTGTTACCGCGACCAACAATACAGGCACCAGGCTGACGGCCGTAAAACCAGGGACGTTACATCACTCCCCTCCACATAAAAAGATTGCCCCAAGGGCAATCCTTTTCAATCCTCTATACGATATCTAAGGGGTTTTCGCCTCTCTCGCTGAGGCCGGCCTCCTCTTGATAACCCAGGTTCCTCCACGGTTGCTTCGTTAATTATGTCTAGGATTTCCTCGTCACCCGAACTTTCCCCTACTTCTGCCGCTACCATCTGCTCTTCTTCACTGCTGGTGTCCGCAAGCTGCTGCAAGTCCCGCAGTTCTTCACTGAGACCGGAGTCATCTGTCCAGAACTCACTCTCGCCAATTCCATCGGAGGTTGGAGTGTATCGCTGTGGAGGCCTTCTCGTTCTTGGGGCTATCACTCTCGATTCGTCCGGAACGTCTCCAATATCTGCCGTACCCCCTAAGTCATCGTCGTCAACCTCTGGCTCTCTTGCATAACCCCATACAATCTCTCCTTCCTCGTCGCTTCCCTCGTCGTCGGTCATCCTGGGTCTCTCCTCTACTCCATCTTCTATTATTCGCGGAAGGGATAACGTAGGTTTTGCTTGGTTGCCGATTTGTTCTTCCGATACGTCTGGATCTTCCCAGGCTTTATAATATTTTAGCCGATCTATGTGGTAAGTTTGGGTCTTACCGTCGCCCTTATCTACCACGTAGTTCACAGCCCCGCGTTTTTCTATGATTTTGTATGGCCCACTCCATGGTTTGAAAAACTTCTTACTGACTCCGCTGGGCACGATCGGATTTTGAATATATACATAATCACCCTCCTTTAAATTTCTCTCGTGCCTTCCCCGATTCATTCTCTCGGCATTAGTTTGTTCTAGTTTCCGCGCTTGTTCTGCTGCTAATATATAAGCCTCGTCCAGTCGCCTTCGCAGTTCCGCTGGGTAGCTTAACTCTCCTCGGTCATCTATTCTCGGTCCCACGTCACAGTCAAAAGGAATATGTACTTCCCTCCCAAAGGTTAACCAATTTGGGGTGAACCCCGTAGCATTATGTTTCGCACTCCGGTAAGCCATTAGCGCCAGTCCTATATGTTCGTCCCAGTCCCGTGCCTTACTGTTCACATAATGCTTCACCATTCCAATAAGTGTTCGGTGCAATCGCTCCACCCGTCCATTTACTTGGGGCCGATACGCCGTGGTTTGAATTTTCTTGATTCCCAATAGTCTACAAACTTCTTTCATTAGCTCCGAAACAAAATTTGTCCCTTGATCCGTCAGTAACCGCTCCGGCGCTCCATGCCGAAGAACGACCTCGTTCACAAAAACACGCGCCACAGTTTCGGCCGATAAGTCTTTTATGGGTATCGCCTCAGCATATCGCGTAAAGTGGTCTACGTACGTCAAGAGATATTTATTACCTCTCTGCGTTTGTGGCAAAGGACCCACTATATCCATTCCTACCATTTCGAGAGGTCTAGACGTATGGTATGGTTCACAAATGGGCACCCTATTTACACTTTTCGTCCGTCCACATTCTCTACAGTCCTCAACATGCTTTCTTACGTCCTTTTGCATGGTTTTCCAGTAAAACTGTGACTCCGCCCGCTGAAGTGACCGCTGTACCCCACAATGTCCCGCACTCGGTTCATCATGTGTCCGCTTCAACACCCGATTTCTCATTTTCACGGGTACTACGACTCGCCACCTACCGTCCGTCACTTTGTATAGTATGCCGTCCAAATCCTTTCGATATTCCTCGCTCCCACTGTTGACATAACGCTGGCACTCGTTATCAGACTCTTGAGTTCTTTTGATCCACTCCCGATCTATTGAGTAATCTTCATCGCGCCTAACATTTGCTACGGCTCTACTTAAAGCGTCCGCGTTTACGTGTCTCTTTCCCGGCTTATACACTACCTCATACTCGTACTCGGCCAGTTTCATTTGCCATCTCGCTAGTCTAGACGACGGATCTTTCACCTGCAACGTCCAACGTAACGGCGCATGATCGGTGATTACGCTAAACCTCCGCCCGTATAAGTAGCACCTAAACTGACCGATTCCCCAAACCATCGCTAAAAGTTCCTTCTCCGTTACCGAGTAGTTTCTTTCCGCCGTGTTGAGTTGCCTTGAAGCGTAGGCTATCGGATGCTCTTCTCCTTCAAGTCGCTGTGACAAAACCGCACCCAAAGCTAGTCCCGACGCATCAGTCGCTAGAATGAATGGCAGTTCAAAATCTGGATAGCGCAATACGGGGTGTTTCGACAAACTCTCTCTTAGTCGGTCGAACGCTTCCACTCTAGTTGGGGTCCACTCAAACGTAGTTTCCACTTTTATTAGTTCTGTTAGCGGCTTAGCTATTTCCGCATACCCTTTTATGAATCGCCGATAATATCCCGTCAACCCCAGAAAGGCGCGTACTTCTCGCACAGTCTTCGGCCGCGGATATGTGCGTATTGCTACAACCTTCTGTGGGTCAGGTTTTACACCTGCGCTGGTGACTAAATGACCCAAATATATTAGTTCACTCATCATGAACTGACATTTCTTAAGGTTCGCTTTAACACCTACTTCACGTAGCCGCTGTAAAACATTTCGCAACCGCCTATTGTGTTCCGTCTCATCCGCTGCAAAGATCACTACGTCGTCCAAGTAAACATAGCACTCCGTCCCCTTTATTCCCATTAGTACCGCGTCAATGAATCTCTGGAACGTTGCTGGTGCTCCTGACAGTCCAAACGCCATCCGGTTATATTCATAGTGTCCATCAATCGTATTGAACCCAGTCTTCTCTCGGTCCTCTGGTCTGATCTCAATCTGATGGTACCCGCTGGCTAAATCAATGGTCGTGTACCACTTGCATTTTCCCAACCGATCCAATGTTTCATTTATGTTGGGAAGGGGATAGGTGTCCGCCCTTGTCACCGCGTTCAACCCCCTAAAATCAGTACAAAACCTGTACTTTGCCTCCTCCCCCTCCATAGCCTTTTTCTTTACCAACACCACTGGCGCTGCCCACGGTGAAGTCGACGGTGCAATTATACCCTTGTCCAGAAGATCCTGTATTTGCCGTCTCATCTCGTCCTGCAAACGGAAAGGTACTCTATAAGCCGATTTAGCTATCGGGGCAGCATCCCCCGTGACGATCTTATGTTGCACCTGATTAGTACATGAGAATTCCCCCTCCGTCTCTGCATCCATCACATCGCGGTATTCAAGCAATATCTCCCCTATATTTTTTTCCTGCCCCACTGACAAGTGGGCCAACTTCTTGTGAATTTCCTCTGTGAAGTCGGACCCTTGAGATTCAGCTCTCACCTGTCTCACCATCTTCGTATTATCTCGAGCGATTATTGCCGTCTTTCCTACGACTCTTCCCGAACTTAGCTCCACGGGTTCCTGGTTACAATTTATGAACTTCACCCATACATTATCTCCCATTCGCGTTGCCATCACTCGGTTCACTCTAACACCTGATGGTAGGTGTCCAAACTGCTCGACAATTATTTCCTCCGGTTGGTTCGTTCCTCTAATTTTGGCTTTTAGTATAGTTTCGCTCCAGGCTGGCAGGTGGGCCCTACTTTTTAGTACCACTTCAGCTGGCTCCCAATTTTTCTGACAGACTCCGCCGCAAATTGCTCTTATTCGCCGATCCTTTGGTGCCCGCTGAATCTCGCCATCTATTACTTTAAAATACTCTCCTTCATCCATATGATCTCCCTGAATCTGAATCCTCTGCAAACACACAAATTCGTCTCCCTTGCTCCTTCCATTTTTCCTTGTTTCTTTGAAATATTCCCGTACAAACGCGACATGTTTCTTTTGGTTCTTTCTATGCTCGTTGTTTAGGTGAGAACGTATTTTTTTGAAATAATCCCGTATAAACTCGACATGTTTCTTCTGGTTCTCTCTATGCTCTTCGCTTTGGTGCAAAATAATGGGGATATTTTCCTCCTCTGCCTCAAATAACTTAAAGCGATTCTTCAATTCTATTCCACCACGTATCCCACTTTCATCAGATGTACGCTTTATCGTTTTCTTTCGCTCCCTATTCGTTTTGCTTTTGCTCGCTGTACGCTGCTGTGCATTTTCTTCCATCACTTCTTTGATTACTTCCCAATATTTATCCCGCATTACATATTCTGTCAATGCTTGCATCTCACAGCATCTCTTGTCGGGTTGCAAGACCTCTCGAATCCTTTCTGCTAACTTAATCTTTCCCTTAAGGTTAAAATGGAATCCCTGCTTGGTATAATCGCTTCTCCTTGTGCCGCTGTATATATCGACCAGATCTACATTCATATGTATCTGCATCACCATTAACAAGTCCAAATTATGTTGACGGACGTCTTCAACAACAGTAGAACTTGATACTACGTCGAATCGTTTTGGTAGATTGCAGAGAATAATCTTAGGTTTTTCTGTCTTCACAAATAACCTCGCTCTTGCATCATTTGCTTGCTCTTGTTGTTTCCGCCGAATATCGTTGGTGCCCGTTAGCAAAACGAGACAATCATTAGTTCCAAGTGTACTCGTCCGTTGCTGTACCCCATTAATAATATCTACAGTGCCATGACCTGGCCAAACCATTTCCTCGATTTCCCATTCATCTCCAATCCATCGCTGAAGAAGTGGTTTCAGAAAGCGTCCATGACTATCCGCTGCGATCACTAATGTTCGCCGAGCAGAAGTTTCCTTACGGTTAACCCCACTACCGCTATTTCCTAGCTTTTTCATTGTTGTCTCCACATGATACTCCTTGATTTCGTTTCGCTGTAAATCAAATGTTACTTTTCTCCTTTTATCTCCCAGTATCTCGTGAGTGACTTTCCGTATAACAGGTATCATGGCCTGCTTCGTCCGCAATTCATTTCTATTAACGTCGATTACCAGTCCAAGTCGTTTCATCAGATCGAGTCCCAATATACCTTCAGCTCCACAGTCCACATCGACTATCCATACCTCATGTATGGCTGCGGTATCACCGATGGTTACGTTTAGCTTCTGCTTACCCTGGATGCGTTGACATACCCCCGTCACCCCCGTAATGGTCTCGCTTCGGCCGGTGATGACTGGTACACCCTCCACAGCTTCTCGCAGTAAGGTTACATCGGCTCCCGTATCCACTAAAACTTTTCTATTAGCCCCTTGAAAATCGGCCGTAATTATCAAGGATGTTACTCCCCCTGCGGTTACGGTCGCTTTCCCAATATATCCCCCTCCAGTTTTCTGGGCCATCTCCAAGCTAGGGGAACCTGGAGGGCCACCTAGTTTGGGGAAACGCTACGGCTTTCAGCCCGTCTTCCGGCTAGGCTCGCATAATCTTCCACCTCCCTGTCTGACTTATCTGATTCCCATGACCGTTGTCGCCGCGAAAATGAACCCCTCCTCGCGGATGTTCCAGTATTTTGGCACTGTCTCCACACGTGACCGCCATATCCACAATTATCGCATATGGTCTGTGGACATGTGTTTATAAAATGGCCCGGTCGCCCACACTGAAAGCATTCTTCGTTGCTCGCCCTTTTCCCCAACCGTGTTCGTTCTTCCGGTTTCCAACGTGAATCCCCACTCTTCTGGTTGCCCAGATGTATCGTGCACTCCCGTGTCCAGTGACCAACCTGTCCACACCTCCTACATGGGGTATACGGTACCCTGCGCAGTGATCTCTGCCGCTCTCCTTGCACTTCTCCAGCCGGATTCGCCCTATCATGCCATTTACTTCCGGCCGCTACTATAACCTCTGCACGGTCCATCTTTACAAATCCTTCCTTCTTCTCACCTTCTATCCGCCGAATTCCTCTTCGCTCGCTGCTATTGCTTGCTACCGTCGCAAAGCTCTTCTCAGAATCGCTGCTGTTTGCTTCTTCTTCCTCTAGTTCCTTCCTCACCCTCCTTACTCTTTTCCGGTCACCTTCCTCTCCTATGTCCTTCAACATATCTAATACTGCCGTCAGGGTATTTACTCCCTTCCTAGCCTTCACCACACGTCGTACCTCGCTATTTAAACCCTCCATGAATACTCCCAAGATCATTTCCTCTCGAATCTCATTCGCTACTTTCTTTTCCTCTTCTTTCTCATATTCTTTCACAACATAGCGCGCCGCTGTCCTACACCTATCAGCGAATCTCCGATAATTTTCCCCCTCCTTCCGTCGGATGTTCATTAGTTTCACCATTTCATCCACTCTGTCTTTCTTCACCCCAAACCGCTGCAATAGCAGTCCTTTTATCTCCTTCCATGTCCATCCCTCTTGCTTCTCACTCGTCGCATTTCGCAAAAATTCCGCCGCCTCGCCAATCATCCTTCGTCTCACCAAATCAGCTGTGTTCTGCTCAGTCCACCCATTAATTTGCTGCAACATCTCTACTCTCTCAACAAACTCCTCTACACCCATCTCTCCTTCGCTTCCACACCATTCTTTTACCTCTCTAGCACCTATCATTTCCGCCCTCCTACTTCCGGCCATTCTCAGTTCTTCCATCTCCTTTCTCAAATAGTTTAGTTCATTTTGGGCGACTCTCTGTCTCTCATCTTGTAACTTGCATACTTCCTCTCTCGCCTTTTCTAACTCTTGTTTCAATCTATCTACCTCGTCACCAACTTCCGCCATGGTTTTTAGAGGCAAAACAAAACCCCAGTCTTACACCCGTCGGCACCGTGCCTTTCGCTTGGTTCTCGTCACACCTATACCCCGAGTAGACAGCCCAATGTCCACGACAACTAATAACTAATCTATCCCACCGCTGCCACCATTGTATGGAACCGTCTATAATGTTCTAAGGTCCTACTAAGAAATAAGAAAAGTCAATTACCTTAAATCTACGACTTCCGAAGTCTCAGCAAACACACGAACTGGTTGACGTCCTCTGCGATGGCGATGAGACACCACCTCTAGTATCCGCCACTGTCTTACTGCTCCCGGGTCCCAGCTAATCCGCCATTTAGTGTTCCAAGTCTACACTCTAGACTAGACGACAACTTCGGACATAGTTAGTACGGTATTACGCGAATTCGTATTTTTTTCCGCCGATCACTAGTAGTTCCGATCGCACCCCTTTCCTCAAGGAATTAATCCGTAACAAGAAAAAAAATTACCCTTCGTTCGCTTACACACACGCCGAGCAAAACAAAACATTCCAATCGTCTTTTATTTTGACCGTTCTTCGCAGCGCACTCCCCAAAGAACAAAATAACACTGCCATAAAATCCTCGAATCTGTTTTTCTCTCGTCTCTTAGAAGTTTCAACACCCAACAAACGAAATCATAAATCCCTTTTACTATCCTCCAAAATGCACCTGCTCCTATCGCGTGTCATAAACATTTTTATTCTCAGCCGCCGACGAAAAACACCTCCTTTTACACGGAAAGAATCTGTTACCGCGACCAACAATACAGGCACCAGGCTGACGGCCGTAAAACCAGGGACGTTACAAAAGGATTTTATACTGCTTAAAATAAGCTTTAAAAATGAGCACTGTTAAAAGTCTTTTGTACGTAAAAATGACTGAGCTGTAATGAAAAGAGAGACATCTAATTATTTTTAAATCATTGGATTTCATAAGTGCCATTTCCACCATCGGCACCTCATATTACCTATCTTCAGATGTGTTTCTACAAGTACACCACATTATTCACTTAAAGCATTTTTTTGCAATGTTGGCTGAATGTCTTCGAATCTGTGTATAATTTGTCTCTTTTACAATACTGAGAAACTGCAACGAATTTGTCTCATCGGCGAAAAAATCTAATTCATACAATTTTATACGAAAATTTTAGTATTTCATCAATTCATTCACTATTTTTGATGTGTTGAGTAACATCTTTACTTTTTATTATGATTTTTAAGTAGTTTAATTGCCTCCTCTAATTTATTATTCTTTTTGTAGAATTAGGACTAACTGTATAGGATTAGGACAGGTAAATGGGTTTCTGATAAATTTTTTATTTTCATGTAGAAGTTCTCAGTAGGAGACTCAGTAGGAAGACCTTATTTTCTCTTATTAGTGTTGTATCAGATAACTTAAAAATTCCAAATTTTTTTTTTGTTCTTAGTGTATACTGGTCTTGAAACATTAAAATATTCTAAAGGTAAGTAGAGTAATGTAATGGAAGTAGACGTGTATAGAAAATGGCTTAAAATGTCTTGAGGCAAAAAGAAAATTTGTCGAGTGCGAATTTGAAAATGGAGTTATTACAAAAACAAAAGAAGATGATACCGTTAGATATTAAAATTATTAGAAAAATTACAGTTTGTTAGATTATTCAGTTAAAAGAAATTGCCAAGGAAATAAAAAGTGAATATCAACACCAAAACATCTCCATGGTTTTTGATCTGATAACATGCGAAACATTAAAATATTTACTAAAGAAATTTGTTACTAAGCTTACATGCCTATTTAATGCAGGATTGGAAACATATTGGCAAAGTGTGGAGAGTGGCAAAAGTAAGAATGATTGAAGAACGGGTCGAGCTTAGGTCTTATCCTACAGGCCTATTTCATTATTGCTTATACTTTCGAAATTATACGAAAAGATCCTAACGAAAAGACGAAAAGTGATCATTGAAGAAAAGAAAGTATTAATCGCACCAGTTTGGTTTTGGAGAGAACCATTTAACGATAGACCAGATATATAGAATAAGTATCATCATTGAAAAACAGTAGAAGAAAAACAAGTCATTTCAGCGATCTTATTGGATGTAAACCAAAATTATGGCATTCGGGCTTATTCATAAATTAAATAGAACACTACTTGGCGGTATTTAAAATTTAGTCATACTTAACTGAAAGATATTTCAGAGTAAAACAAGAGGATTTCTACTCAGGGTTACATGAAATCCGAGAATAAATACTAAAAATCTACAAAACGGAGTGATCAAAAATGTAAGATAAATAAATGAAACAAAATTAGTGCACGTCAATTTCACTAATAAGGGAGATCGTTAGGTTCTAATTATAGGATCCTGGACACTTCTTATAAAAGCATGTAAAACCTTAAGTTCACCTTGTACAGTGGAGTCAGAGGCGGCTTTACCTATTGTGCAGGGTGTGCGGTGCACACGGGCGCCGGGATGTTGGGGGCGCCAAGCGCCAAAGAGAGGGTCCTTTACTTTGTTTCAACATAAAATATGAAATCGAATAAAATGTGAAGCGGAAGATGAATCGGTAACTGACGCGACAATACATTTTAAAGTAAACTTTTACTATCACCTATTAGATACGGCAATTACTAATTTTGACGAATGCTTCAAACTTTTAAAGCAAAATAATGACACTTTTTCGTTCCTTAAAAAATTAAAACACTGGAAGGATTTAGAGTTAGATACAAAAAGAGCATATTGTTCTAATTTAGAAAATAAATTGTGTCATCTTGACTCTTCAGACGTAGATAGGTTTGAGCTCTTTAATGAAATAGAATTATTACCAATCTTTATCGATGATTCTACTACACCTTTGGATATTTTAAATTCTTCTTCTTTAAGTGCCCTCTCCGCGACGGAGGTCGGCAACCATCATCGCTATTCTGATTTTAGAGACGGCTGCTCTGAAAAGTTCATTTGATGTACATCCGTACCATTCCCTCGGGTTGCGCAGCAACAATATTCTGACTGTCCCTATGCATAATCAATTGGAGCAAGTTGTATCGCCCTCCACGTGTAATTTGTCCGAGATATTCCAATTTTCTTGTTTTGATGGTATTTAAGATTTCCATTTCTTTATTCATCTTTCTCAGAACCTCTTTGTTTGTGACGTGTTCTGTCCACGATATTTTCAGAATTCTTCTGTACACCCACAGCTGGAATGATTCTGGTTTTTCATTGATGCAGTATTCAAGGTCCAGCTTCATTTTAAATTACTTGTATACTGTATACAAATAAATTACATTCGGTGTTCCCAAACTTGTTCATTGCTCTTAGAATTTACCTCACATTGCCAGTGACAGTAGCGCATAGTGGAAGATCATTTTCTAATATTATTTCAAGATTTTGCTAATGCAAAAGCACGAAAAGTATCTTTTTTTAATTATATCTTGTAGTAAATGTCTATGTGTGTCCTTTAATAATTCGTTAATAAATTATTATTTTTTTAAACAATCACAAAGTTATTCTTTTTTATTCATCTAACCAATTTCTTCCTAGAAGTACTATTTACTCGTGTACTCAAACCTGTCAAATTTCCTGAACCATTAATTGTCCTTTATACCTCATAGATAAAAAAGTTCATTGTTAAATAAATATTTTTAACAGATTTGGGTAGGCTGTTCTGACGCCGTGAATACCTATTGGCTCCCGACATAATTTAACATTGCACTATTTGAATCTAGATTTTTGTTTACATTATAAGCGTACCTAATACCCTCTAATACTCTATGTACTATTAGTACAGGTACTAGGTATTATAGGTACCTATTCGACTATTCCATTTTGACTGCGCGTCAACCAAAGGGCGCCAGGGCATCGACTGCACACGGGCGCTACATGGGCTAGAGCCGCCTCTGAGTGGAGTCCTGTGGGTGACATTTAAGTCAACTTGGACTAAAATTCAATACAAATTAAATGGGTCAATTCTCTGTTAGAGATGATACAGTCTATCGGGACTGCCATTTTAATCCTTTTATTGTTCATGTTAGGCACAATCCACTGTTACAATGCCCCATTACGCCATATTAAAAATGTGCATTAGATATATTTTAACATTCACTGAACCAGTTGATTTTGTTTACTCAATATAACAATTAGTGGTTACCATATTATTAAGAAAATGTCTGTATAATCTATTGATTTCCAATGTGACAGCCAAATATCAATAAAATCATATTATATATCATATATAATCATAAAATATCAATGAAATCATCCTTTGGATTGTTAGAAATTTTTATATTGTTTTACAATATTTTGAGAATTTTGCTGAGTATTTTAGTACGGTTCCGATGGAGTAGGGTGGGGGAAACTTTGACATTGAATGACCTTGAGCTTGAAACCGGTTTCCCCCACCCTACTCCATCGGAACCGTACTAAAATACTCAGCAAAATTCTCAAAATATAGTAAAACAATATAAAAATTTCTAACAATCCAAAGGATGATTTCATTGATATTTTAGCTAGCATTTGGCTGTCACATTGGAAATCAATAGATTATACAGACATTTTCTTAATAATATGGTAACCACTAATTGTTATATTGAGTAAACAAAATCAACTGGTTCAGTGAATGTTAAAATATATCTAATGCACATTTTTAATATGGCGTAATGGGTCATTGTAACAGTGGATTGTGCCTAACATGAACAATAAAAGGATTAAAATGGCAGTCCGGATAGACTGTATCATCTCTAACAGAGAATTGACCCATTTAATTTGTATTGAATTTTAGTCCAAGTTGACTTAAATGTCACCACAGGACTCCACTGTACAAGGTGAACTTAAGGTTTTACATGCTTTTATAAGAAGTGTCCCGGATCCTATAATTAGAACCTATCGATCTCCCTTATTAGTGAAATTGACGTGCACTAATTTTGTTTCATTTATTTATCTTACATTTTTGATCACTCCGTTTTGTAAATTTTTAGTATTTATTCTCGGATTTCATGTAACCCTGAGTAGAAATCCTCTTGTTTTACTCTGAAATATCTTTCAGTTAAGTATGACTAAATTTTAAATACCGCCAAGTAGTGTTCTATTTAATTTATGAATAAGCCCGAATGCCATAATTTTGGTTTACATCCAATAAGATCGCTGAAATGACTTGTTTTTCTTCTACTGTTTTTCAATGATGATACTTATTCTATATATCTGGTCTATCGTTAAATGGTTCTCTCCAAAACCAAACTGGTGCGATTAATACTTTCTTTTCTTCAATGATCACTTTTCGTCTTTTCGTTAGGATCTTTTCGTATAATTTCGAAAGTATAAGCAACAATGAAATAGGCCTGTAGGATAAGACCTAAGCTCGACCCGTTCTTCAATCATTCTTACTTTTGCCACTCTCCACACTTTGCCAATATGTTTCCAATCCTGCATTAAATAGGCATGTAAGCTTAGTAACAAATTTCTTTAGTAAATATTTTAATGTTTCGCATGTTATCAGATCAAAAACCATGGAGATGTTTTGGTGTTGATATTCACTTTTTATTTCCTTGGCAATTTCTTTTAACTGAATAATCTAACAAACTGTAATTTTTCTAATAATTTTAATATCTAACGGTATCATCTTCTTTTGTTTTTGTAATAACTCCATTTTCAAATTCGCACTCGACACATTTTCTTTTTGCCTCAAGACATTTTAAGCCATTTTCTATACACGTCTACTTCCATTACATTACTCTACTTACCTTTAGAATATTTTAATGTTTCAAGACCAGTATACACTAAGAACAAAAAAAAATTTGGAATTTTTAAGTTATCTGATACAACACTAATAAGAGAAAATAAGGTCTTCCTACTGAGTCTCCTACTGAGAACTTCTACATGAAAATAAAAAATTTATCAGAAACCCATTTACCTGTCCTAATCCTATACAGTTAGTACTAATTCTACAAAAAGAATAATAAATTAGAGGAGGCAATTAAACTACTTAAAAATCATAATAAAAAGTAAAGATGTTACTCAACACATCAAAAATAGTGAATGAATTGATGAAATACTAAAATTTTCGTATAAAATTGTATGAATTAGATTTTTTCGCCGATGAGACAAATTCGTTGCAGTTTCTCAGTATTGTAAAAGAGACAAATTATACACAGATTCGAAGACATTCAGCCAACATTGCAAAAAAAAATGCTTTAAGTGAATAATGTGGTGTACTTGTAGAAACACATCTGAAGATAGGTAATATGAGGTGCCGATGGTGGAAATGGCACTTATGAAATCCATTGATTTAAAAAGAACTAGATGTCTCTCTTTTCATTACAGCTCAGTCATTTTTACGTACAAAAGACTTTTAACAGTGCTCATTTTTAAAGCTTATTTTAAGCAGTATAAAATCCTTTCTTAATAGCATGCATAAAATTTATTCGCTCTCCACTAGATGAGGTTGAGTACATCGAATAAATTTCACACAAAATAAAAAAAAACGGTTTTGATCCTCAATATCTCGCTTAATATTGCGCTTAGAACACTCTTTTAAAAAATCCTATTTGTTCATTTTTATCTGCTACAGTTTTTTGTTTTGGTATAATATTATCGTTAAAATGCATATTTTTGGAGATTATTGTAAAAAAACTGTTAAAATCCCCGGAATTTTCAATTGCCAATAACTTGAAAAGAATTGGGTTTTGAAAAACTTTATACAACATTTTTTTTTTGCTTAGAATTAGGTCTTCTTTTCGAAATCTGAGGTTATTTCAAAAAATCCACCACCGAAAAGAGGTGGTAACCACACCGAGGGTGTAAACGGTGTTCGGTTAATATCACTTTTAAAGTTAAGTGTAGGATAATCCTAATTTAAAAATTTTATGTAAATCGATTCTTAGTAAAAAATCTCTGAGCTAAAAAGCTTCAATGACTGTACTAGCAGGAAAAATGTAGGTGAATTTAATCGCTTTAGATTTTTCATTATCTTCCCACTCTGTAAATCGAGAGTCTTAAATAACAGTATTTGTTTTAATAAAATATTTAAAAATTTAATACAATAAATATTATTAAATATCAAAATGTCTTTTATTTCTATTAGGTACATAAAAAGCGATGAAAAAGTGATAAAAAGCGATTGCTTTTTATCGCTGTTTAAAAAGCGATAAAAAAGCGATCGTTTTTCTCCCTTTACGCACTTGTTTAGTCCATATAAATACATGTAAAATCATTGATAAATAGACGTTTTTAAAAGTGTTAAAAATGCGATGAAAAGCTATTGAAATTCGATTGAGTTTTGTCGCTTTTCATCGCTATTTTTTGGAAATTTAAATTATTCTAAAAATAACATATAAAAAAATACCGCTAAAAACAAAAAGGTGCCGGGTCTAATGAAAGATGAAAACAACGGTAAAATTATGACACATTTTGTGGAGATTCGAAGTAAAATGTATAGTTATAAGGTGCAGGGTGGGAAGATTGTTAAAATCTAAAGTAGTTAAATATAATGTTAAAAATAAAATTAAATTTGAGGATTATGTTGAATGTTTGGAAAAATTGTAAAGAAAAAACAGCTACACAACGCTGTATTATATCGTATGCACATAACGTCTATTCTATCGAACAAAGTAAAATTGGTTTAAGTCCGTATGATGATAAACGCTATTTAATTCCAAACAGTTTTGATACACATGAGAATAATTTTACTTATTCCTCAAAGTCTGACTTGACAAAATCATTGAATTCGAATAAAATTCACTCCAAACAGTTTTGATACATATGAGAATAATTTTACTTATTCCTCAAAGTCTGACTTGACGAAATCATTGAATTCGAATAAAATTCACCGTCTCTCTCTGGGGGTAATAAAAGATGACCCATAACTATGAAGTTCCCTCGTATACACGGTTTCGTGTGTATAATAGAAAATATGTACAATTTTTCATATAATTTTTAACTTATTCCTGTGGGAAGGCGGAAATGCATTTCATTTTTGTTTGTGACTAAATATTATGTTCAAGGGTAAATGTGTATGTCGTTTTTGAAAAACTTCTATTAACGGATGACCATATGTTTTTTTTTTGTCTCCTAACTATGCGGTTTTAGCAGAACGTTAGAAAATAAAATCCATATGCGTTATCGTGTAATACACTGCACTTAAAATAGAACGGTTCATGTACCATGCGTGACTAGTATTGCTGACAAAATTTGGGTCTTCTAATATACTGTTTTCTTTAGGTGTGTTTATTTTATTAATTATTACGAGAAGTAATGCCATCAAATATTCGAGTATCCTGGTTATTTTGTAGTTCAGCTTGTTGTTATAAACCACCCGTTTTTCAAAAAGACCTGATACGTTTATCATTATACTCTATCATTCATTAAAATGTTATTAGCACCTGTACAGGTTGCAAGTACTTTACTATCTAACTGAAATGTAACACGTTACTCGGCTATAAGTTAATGTCTTTTATACTGTAATAATAATATAACAAAATATAACATTATGTTTTAATAGTGGCCTATTGTAAAATTGCATATTTGAGTGTATAAAAGTGCCCCTTAGAAATTTTTTGACATACATTTAAGAACAATGAGTAAGTAAGACATATTGAATACCCTAACTGCATTTTTGTTACAAAACTTTTTCTGTTGCAGGTTGCCGAGAGTGTCTTGAAATAAACGTTATTGAGAGGGTGAAGAGGCACATGTCAGTGTACCAGCGTGTAAGTAATAATTTTTATCGTTTTTTATTCCAGAATACTACAGTATTTAGCTTTTACAATCTCTTTCGTTATTGTTCATACTTTCTGTCTTATGTTTTTCTATGTCATCTTTTATCATTATGGCCCTGTGCTTTCTGTCTTTATGTTTTTCTATCATTCTTTCGTGAATTTGCATAGCTATCAATGGATTTTCTATGTCTTTTTTTTTTTTTTTTTTGTTTTTTTCAGATTCTATCATTATTACCCATGCTTTCTGTCTTATGTTTTTCTATGTCATGTTTTTTTTTGTTATTATTGTCCATGCTATGATTTTTTCTATTTCATGTTTTTCTATCATTATTGTCCGTGCTTTCTGTCTTATGTTTTTCTATCATTCTTTTCCTGTTTTGAATTTGCATACCATTCGATGATTTTTCTATGTCTTTTGTTGTTTATATTTCCCTATCATTATTATTCGTACTTTCTATCTTATGTTTTTATGTCATGTTTTTATCATTATTGTCCATGCTCTATGTTTTTCTATGTCATATTTTCTAGCTATGCTTTTCTATTTTATGTTTTCTATCGTTCTTTTCGTGGTTGAGTTTACGCATTGCTCTTGGTTTCGAATACTTGTCATTTTTATTCGATATTTTGTTCTATCATTAAGATATTTACATCTTCTATCATTATTGCTCTTGGCTTCGAATACTTGTCATTTTTATTCGATATTTTTCTATCATGATTTAAATTTTCTATCGTTATTGTCCATGCTTCTATTTTTCTATCATTAAGATATTTTTACATGTTCTATCATTATTGCTCTTGGTTTCGAATACTTGTCATTTTTTTTATTCGATATTTTTTTTGTTTTTAAATTTTCTATCGTTATTGATCATGCTTCACATGTCTGTACTAGACATGTAAGGTAATTCTGATGTTTTTACAAGTTCTATCATTATTGCGTATGTTTCGAATACATGTCATTTTTATTCGATATTTTTTTCCCATCATGTTTTTAAATTTTCTATCATTATTGTCCGTAATTGATGGATTCGACCGTTACTTGATGGAAGTTCATTTTATCTAACAATAAAAAAAAAAAAAAACTGAAAACGTTTGTTTTCTATACTTCCACAAAATTTATTATATCTAAGTGACTACAGCTGTTTCGGCGGAGTGCCTTTCTCAAGTAATATAGTTTATAATGTGTTTGCCTTTTTAATCTTCAACTGAAGAGGTTGAGGAGTGGTTGAAACAGCTGTAGTCACTTAGATATAATAAATTTTGTGGAAGTATAGAAAACAAACGTTTTCAGTTTTTTTTTTTTTTATTGTTAGATTATTGTCCGTGCTTTCTGTCTTGTTTTTATCATTCTTTTCGTGGTTTTGAAATTTGCATAGCGAACGAGGGTTTCTGCTGATACAGTTTTGCCCGAAATATTTTGTTCTATCATTAAGATATTTACATCTTATATCATTATTGCTCTTGGCTTCAAATACTTGTCATTTTTATTCGATATTTTTTCTATCATGATTTAAATTTTCTATCGTTATTGTCCATGCTTCTATTTTTCTATCATTAAGATATTTTTACATTTTTTATCATTCTTTTCGTGCTTTTGAAATTTGCATAGCGAACGAGGGTTCCTGCTGATACAGTTTTGCCCGAAATATTTTGTTCTATCATTAAGATATTTACATCTTCTATCATTATTGCTCTTGGCTTCGAATACTTGTCATTTTTATTCGATATTTTTCTATCATGATTTAAATTTTCTATCGTTATTGTCCATGCTTCTATTTTTCTATCATTAAGATATTTTTACATGTTCTATCATTATTGCTTTTGGTTTCGAATACTTGTCATTTTTTTTTATTCGATATTTTTTTTTGTTTTTAAATTTTCTATCGTTATTGTTCATGCTTCACATGTCTGTACTAGACATGTAAGGTAATTCTGATGTTTTTACAAGTTCTATCATTATTGCGTATGTTTCGAATACTTGTCATTTTTATTCGATATTTTTTTCCCATCATGTTTTTAAATTTTCTATCATTATTGTCCGTGCTTTCTGTCTTATGTTTTTATCATTCTTTTCGTGGTTTAGAAATTTGCATAGCGAACGAGGGTTTCTGCTAATACAGTTTTGCCCGAAATATTTTGTTCTATCATTAAGATATTTACATCTTCTATCATTATTGCTCTTGGCTTCGAATACTTGTCATTTTTATTCGATATTTTTTCTATCATGATTTAAATTTTCTATCGTTATTGTCCATGCTTCTATTTTTCTATCATTAAGATATTTTTACATTTTTTATCATTCTTTTCGTGCTTTTGAAATTTGCATAGCGAACGAGGGTTTCTGCTGATACAGTTTTACCCGAAATATTTTGTTCTATCATTAAGATATTTACATCTTCTATCATTATTGCTCTTGGCTTCGAATACTTGTCATTTTTATTCGATATTTTCTATCATGATTTAAATTTTCTATCGTTATTGTCCATGCTTCTATTTTTCTATCATTAAGATATTTTTACATGTTCTATCATTATTGCTCTTGGTTTCGAATACTTGTCATTTTTTTTTATTCAATATTTTTTTTTTAAATTTTCTATCGTTATTGTTCATGCTTCACATGTCTGTACTAGACATGTAAGGTAATTCTGATGTTTTTACAAGTTCTATCATTATTGCGTATGTTTCGAATACTTGTCATTTTTATTCGATATTTTTTTTTGTTTTTATCATGTTTGTACCTTTTTATCATTATTGTCCATGCTTCACATGTGAGTCTTAGACATGTAAGGTAATTCTAATTTTTTTTTGTTTTAGAGCACCCCCATGTTAATTTTATGGGGCATGGAGGGGGTAATGATCCCCCAACAAGCTTGGGGGTTGGGTAGTGTAGGTGGTCACCGCGTATACTTTATTATAGAAATTTGGGGTGTAGTGGTCTGGATCCTAAGGTAAAGAATTACAGCTGTTGTGCTTATATACAGATTTAATTTTTTTTTTGTTCACAGATAGATGTCCTCCCCACCCCGCATCCTCCCTAGGTTACCTCAAAGGTGTGTATTTACTCGAGAAATGTGATTTTATATAGTTTTAATACTTTTGTTTTTTTTTTCAGAAATAAAAATAATTATGAAAGTCTAAGTTTTTATTTAATCCCTGGTTCACTTATAAATATAGTTTTCTAGAACTTGAGTCTGTTTATCATTAATTATAAAGTAAGTTAACTGATGTTAAGAGGAATTAACAAAAAAAAAAAAAAAGGAAACACGTTTTTTATTTTACTATCGCAGTAGCCTTCTATCAGTATCTCTATTAAACCTATATTTATAACTGTACATAAATTTACACCTTTTAAATCATATTGTCTGAGTATTTAGATTTTTAACGTCATTTATAGAGCAATAACGTTATACTCTCTAAACTCGTTTTTTCAGAAATAACAATAATTATGAAATTCTAAGTTTTTTTTAAACCCGGGTTCACTTTTAAATATAGTTTTTCTAGAACCTGAGTCTGTTTATTATTCATTATAAAAGTAGGTTATGATAAGAGGAATTAACAAAAAAAAAAAAGGAAGACACTTTTTTTATTTTACTATCGCTCCAATATTGTCTGAGTATTTAGATTTTTAACGTCATCTATAGAGCAATAACGTTATACTCTCTAAACTCGTTTTTTCAGAAATAAAAATAATTATGAAATTCTAAGTTTTTTTAAACCCTGGTTCACTTTTAAATATAGTTTTTTCTAGAACCTGAGTCTGTTTATCATTAATTATAAAAGTAAGTTAACTAATGATAAGAGGAATTAACAAAGAAAAAGGAAAACACTTTTTTTTATTTTACTATCGCACCAGGTTTCTATCAGTATCTCTATTAAACCGATAATTATAACTGTACATAAATTTACACCTTTTTAAAAAAAATATTGGCTGAGTATTTAGATTTTTAACGTTATCTATAGAGTAATAGCGTTATACTCTCTAAACTCAATTTTCTATAGCAATAGTGCAATAATTCAATAATTTCTTTAAAAAATCTTAATCCTCTATCGTAACAACTGAATCTTCTAACGTAACAGCTGATCCCTCTATCGTAACATCTGAATTTTGGGGGCGAATTAATCGGGAAATCTTGCTGCAACGCCAATACTATACCTTCGCCCTCTGCAGGTAAAAACGTACGAGGATATTCGCGCATCCACCCTACAGCAGGGGTGCACGGCAAACTTATTTCGAATGAAAGGGTCAAACATCGTCGATGAAATATCCTTACCAAAATA
This sequence comes from Diabrotica virgifera virgifera, assembly GCF_917563875.1. Lineage (NCBI taxonomy): Eukaryota > Metazoa > Arthropoda > Insecta > Coleoptera > Chrysomelidae > Diabrotica > Diabrotica virgifera. Next base: position 148,219,753 of record NC_065448.1, on the reverse strand, counting down.
ATTTGAACATGCTGTACAAAAATATTGTACTCTCATCGCTGGAGTACAACATGGGATACATGTACATCGAAGCATGATAGAAAGCAGTATGATATCTGAAAATTCATCTAACATCTAAAGTAACATGTGGTTCTATATTTAATACCCCCTATTAATGCAAAAGCAACCTTCATATTTTCTCTGACCATCGGAAGGAGTTTTTTTTAAAATGGATATGTGATATAAATTATTTGTTACAAGAAGTGATAATGATTCCTAAAAAGTCACATTCTAATGTTTTGACAGTTCTCTTACGTCAAAAATTTTGACCTACGTAATATCGCTTTTGTAGTAAAAATACTATATCCACAAACATTTTCCATTTTTTAAATAAAAATTGAGTCATATTTCTGAGCTCGATAACTTTTGAATGGTATAACCGATTTTCAAAATTAAACATGCGTTGGAAAGGTAATTATCTGTGCTCTCAGAAGCCGCAAAGGTCGGGCTTAAATTTTTGAAATTTTTGGGAGTTTTGGGGACGAGAACGAAAAACAGGCTTTAAATGGGAAGGGCCGTAAAATCCACACCCTTGGACCAAAATTGATGGTTGACATATGAATGGACGAGTCTTTTCCTAAACTTTAAGATGGGATTTGGTCCAATTTTCAATTCAGTCAGGTTTAGAAAATCGAAAATTTCGTGTATATATAGTGTCGCATGTAGGGGTGTTGTGCGCCACTGGTGAGAACTGCCGTTCTCTGTGGATGATCGAATTGACAGATAGAGAAGTGTGTGTGCGTGTGTGTCTGTGTATGCATATATAAACGGATTGGAATGTTTTTGTTTTGTTGTAATACCGGTGCATTGTATTTGATAATATTCATGAGGGAAGGATGGTTTGGATATATCAAAAGAATGATTATATTATATGTTATACGTTATCAGCGTTGGGTCGTGCGTTTCTGTACGTTAAGTCGTTTAGACGCTATATACCCAATGTTCCTTTGACAATGCATCCATGTCCGCAGTGACAGATAATATTTTGGCAGTCAATAAAGAACCGTGAACACCGATTTCACAAGCAAATAGAAGCATCACTGTGACAGCCGAAAAGAAGAAGAATTGATTTGACTTTCTAACTACACCCTGTACCTAATTTTGTTACTAAATATCTACGCCATACAATTTTTACTCATCTTTTTACCGCACACCCCGGAGGCCCCAATTCATTGCACGTTCACCCTATGACGACAGGGTTCTTGTATAACGACAGGGTTCTTCTTGTACATCACCAGAGGCCTCAACGCCATCCTAGCCATCAAACTGTCCGCCGAACGCAAATTATTCATTGCAACACGTATTTTCTACTTCTCACCCCTATGACGACAGGGTGTACTTCTTGTATAACGACAGGGTGTACTTCTTTTATAACGACAGGGTGTACTTCTTCTTGTACATCACCAGAGGCTACTTCTACGGCCTCAACGCCATCCTAGCCATCAAGCTGGCCGCCATCTTGTATTTCAAATTCTCATAATCCTTCTACTAAGACAGTTTTACATTATGCTATTTTCATGCTAGGCAAGAGCCATGCAAGACAGATCATGCAACTGCGCTTGCCCACGCGCTATTTCCATGCAATTCCTATGCTAGACGAAAAATTAAAACATGTTCTATTTTTCATGCTATTTTGATGCAAGTCCTGTCAAAATTCATGTTGCCAATATGACAAAATTTATAGTTTAAAAAAAACTTAATAGGTCTGGATCCCGCGTATAAAAAAAAAGTTGATTAATAGCAAGCTGAAAATTTGTTAATAGCTTAAGGGTGTCTAGTCGAATAAACTTTGATATGTGTGAACACTGGAACAGGGGTAGTTTTAATTGTGGAACAGGTTAAAAATTTGGAACGGTCACAGCACGAAAACGGCACATTTATTTTGTCCGACAGAACAGACTTAAACTCTTCGAACAGAGATTAAACTCTCATGCAAAAATCAGACTGCTATTTATCACCAAATGGGCGTTTTAATGAGTGGAACATGTAGAATATGTCAAATGACAGGAATTATGACAGGTAATAAATAGCAGTCTGATTTTTTCATGAGAGTTTAATCTCTGTTCGGAGAGTTTAAGTCTGTTCTGTCGGACATAATAAATGTGCCGTTTTCGTGCTGTGACCGTTCCAAATTTTTAACCTGTTCCACAATTAAAACTACCCCTGTTTCAGTGTTCCCATATATCAAAGTTTATTCGACTAGACACCCTTAAGCTATTAATAAATTTTCAGCTTGCTATTAATCAACTTTTTTTTCATACGCGGGATCCAGACCTATAAGGTTATTGTGTAAGTTTATATGGTATTTATTGGATGTAATAATTTGTGATTTATATTTGAATATATTTAATTATGGACTGAAATTTCCAAGTGAAATATCAAATATCTAAAGTTAATACTTTGATATATTTCTTCTATTGGCAACAATGAAAGAAAGTGGTATCTAAAATTGCACAGAAATAGCTCTGATGTAAAAAGGTAAGGCTAGACAAGAGATATGCCATGCAAGACGGACTTGCATATAGCCTAGATGTAAAGCTGCTTTTTCAACTAGAAGATGTATGAAGAAACGAATCTCTTTGATGTTTCATACGTTACAAAAATGTTTATATAGTTTTTTTCGTTAGATTCATAATTTTTAAAGTATTCGCAAAAAATCATCCGAAAAGGTGACATTTTTCAATGAAAATAACAAATTTTCAACCACGAATAACTCATAAAGTATTGAGTTAAAAAAAAATTATAGAACAGTTTACATTATCACTTTCGAGGTTATTGTAACCAAAAAAATTTCCACCCCCGAGAAGGGGGTGGTAAATCTCAACAATGTTACCCATAGCTCCATTAACTAGACCTTTTAAATATTACTGTTAGCTCGTAACATTACTCTTGCGCCGACGAATATCTCCAACTCCTTTAGTAATCCACCTCTCCTGTTGTCATCTTTGGGTACAATCTTATCAATATTGACATTGTCAACATTTTTCTGTACACGCAACAATACATCCTTAGCCATAATTTTAAATATTTGAGTGCCAGCAGCGCGATACTCATAGATCACAGCATTATTATGGTCCCCTCAACTTGCTTTCGAGTTGGACATATGCGAATGGCCTTGTTAATAGCAAACCCACCGGTAGCTTCAGTGAGTTGCTTAGATAGCAAAAAATCATGGTGTTGGTATTGGGCTCTAATCTCACCAACACGCAAAGCATTCAACAAATCAGCAAATGTTGTGTCTCTTTGTTGTCTCATATTTTCCGTCAATTCCGCAAGGCTAAATGTCCTCCACAAATGAACAGCATGGAAATAGCGAGCTGGCGGCTTATACATTAGAGTGTCTGGAGGAACGGGGGGTAATTGCAACAAATCTCCACAGACAATAACGTTTAAATTACCAAATAGATCATCATTATTCTTCAACTGTCTGTAACGCTACTCAATCATACTCAACATTTGGTAACATACTTTCCCATTCCTTACGCAATGTTCGCAAGTAATTGCCAGTGAGCGGTGGTACAGTTAAGCCGACTTTTCCATCCTCCTTCACTGGAAGCTTAAAGATAGAGTGGATGGTTCTTCCACCCACTAATCTTGCTGCAACGCCAGCTTGTGCACAAACTTTTACAGCTTTTTTAACGAATCATCGGTTGACTTGCTCCTTTACAGCATTAAAGAAAAACGTCTTTCCGTCCAGCCTCACCAGTAAGGAATAGACGAATACGCCCAGTAATAATAATAATAATGATGTTTATTTAGGAATAACAATAAAGATTTACAAAAAAAAAATAATAAAAAGCATAATGAGTACTACCTAAATAAACATAAATAACTCACTGAAGTTGAGCTACCCTGTATATATATACATACAAAATACAAATAATATACCTAATATACATACAAAAGTAGCACCCCTTGTGCGTGAGACTTAAAAATATAATATACTAATTTACAAATATAAACAAACACAAAAAAATATTTAACAAATGTATAAATGTATACAGTTTTCGAAAATTTATAAAAATACTAAAAACTCTAACATTAATCAAGAAAAAATAAAAATATAATAATTTTAATATAATTTGTGATTTAAATGTGGCCATCAATAATTCAAGAAATGTCGCAGTTGATTATAAAAATCTATTTAGATACAATTTTTATTTTCGATATAATTTTTTATTTCTTATTTAAGTTTATTTATTACAATTATTGTCCATTGATAAGTTCTTCGCAGAATTTTGTTGATTTGTTCCCAATCCATTGTTTAATTTCATATTTATATCTATGTTTTTTATAATTTTTAAATTGTTTTAAATTATCCGGTAGTAAATTGTACAATTTGGGCCCTATGTAACCAACATATCTTTGAAGGATGTATTTATTACATTTTGGTAGAATTGTATTATGTTTTATATATCTAGTTTGGTGGGCATGACTGTTAAAATTTAATATTATCTTTTTTCATGTATATGTATAAGGGCTTTATAACAGAATAATTTACGTACATTTAAAAATTTACTTTCGTTATATAACAGCTCACTAGAATATCTTAAATTTTTCCCGTATATAATTCTAATTAGCCATTTCTGAATAATATTTATAGAATGTAAGTAATTATTGCGTATTCCACCCCATCCTAAAAGGCCATATGTGAGTTGAGATTGTATAAGTGCATAATAAAGAATTCGCAAATGAGTTATTCCTAAAAATTGTTTTAAAAATTTAAATCTTGATAAGAGTCCTCTTAATTTATTTACTATATTATTTGCTTGGGTGTTCCATCGTAAATGTTTATCAATTATTATACCTAGATATTTAATCTCGTATGTATGTGGAATTTCATTTTTTGCATCAATTTTTAATGAGCAAGATTTGGGAGGTTATTAACATATGATGTAAATGGTATATATTTTGTTTTTTCTATATTTAAGGTAAGTTTATTAAATTGAAACCATTTCTGAATTGTAGCAAAATCTGTTTCGGCTTTTTGTTTTAAATTATTCCATGTATTTGCATCATAGAAAATAGCTGTGTCATCTGCAAAACTTATGATTTTACCTGTTACATTCAGTCTGAATAGATCATTGATATAAATATTGAAGAGAATTGGTCCCAAGACTGTTCCCTGTGGTACTCCGTAAGATAGAATTCTTCCTTTACTGATTTCTCCATCTATAGAAACATGTTGTTGTCTATTTAGCAGATAACTTTCTAGGATGTTATATGCAAGTCCTCTTACACCATATTTTTGAAGTTTATTTAGCAGTATTTTATGTGAAACTGTATCAAATGCCTTTGCTAAATCTACAAATATACAAAGAGATGGTTTTGCATTATCAAGAGCTTTGTAGATGTTAGCTGTTAGAGCACAGATTGCATCTTCGGTTGATTTTCCCTCTTGAAACCCATATTGACATTCAGATAGTATATTAAATTTTTTTAAAAAATGTGTGAGTCTTATTTTAATTATTTTTTCGAATAGTTTGCCTATATTTGAGATTAGGGTTATAGGCCTATAATTTTGACAATATGTTTCTTCACCAGATTTGAATAGTGGTTTAATAGTTCCAATTTTTAATATATCTGGAAAAATGCCTAAATTAAGACATGAATTTATTATGTATGTTAAGGGATTTGAAATCTGTTTTGTTATTTCTTTTAAAGTTTCAGATCTAATATTATCGTGCCCTGGTGACTTTTTATTTTTTTAAGATTTTATAATTTCTTCAACTTCATTTTCAGTTGTTGGAGACGGTACATACTATTATTTATTTCCAATATGTTTGCTTGAAATTCAATTGGCTCAGAGATCATTTCTGCATATCGTTTTCCTAAATCGGTATAGTAGTCAACAAATTCATTTGATATGTCTGTTTTGTTAGTTAGTACTTCATTATTTTGTGTTTTTATTAGTTTTATGTTTGTTTTTGAAACTGTTTTTCCACATAGTTTATTTACGCATCTCCATAAATTTTTAGACATATTTTTGTTAGTATTTATTAACCCTTCTGCATAAGTTTTTTTTGCTTGTTGAATACGTTTTGATAAATTATTTTTACTTACTTTGTACCTGTTCTGTAAATTTTTATCATCGGGATGAGTTTTTAATGATTTGTATAAATTATTTTTTCATTTATTAATTTAAGTAACGATGGTGTTATCCATGGTTTTTTGTATCTTTCTTTGTATCTTTTTATTTTCTTGGTATTTAAGTTTATATAATTTTGTAGTTTTGTAATGAAACATTCCATGCTCTTATTGACATCTCTTTCAGAGTAAACTAAAAACCAATTTTCTTGTTCTAAATCTAATTTTAGTTTTTCGTAATTGATAAAATATTTAAACATTTTTAATTGCCATGATATTTAAATTTGTGTTGTTAAAATTATTAATACTGAGTGCTATAGGCGAATGATCAGTAATATCATGGTATCTAAAAATATAAGATTTAATATTATTCTTAAAATTTAAAGACCATTTGACAAATAAATGATCCAGACAAGTTTTACTTGCGGGACGTGTATATTCGTTTATGTATGATATAAATCCATACTCACTCATGATACTTTTATAGTCTTCTACGAATTCTTCATTATACTCTAAAAGATTAATGTTTATATCACCTACAAAAATATGAATATCGGATTTATTGATATTATTTAAGTAATTCATTAAATTATTATTAAATGTTATTGGACAAGTATTTGGTGACCTGTATAGAGCTGATAAAATTATCTTCTTGTTGTTAAGTAAAATTTCTAATTCAATTAGTTTTGTTACTGTTATATCTACTATTTTGTATTTATGGTTAATATACTTTTTTATATAAATTATTACTCAATGGTTTTTGTTAAATGTACCTGAATTGTATATTAATGTATAACCTTCAATTTGAAATAAATCCAAATCATTTTGTTTAAAAGTTTCAGGCGCGGATTCAAGGGGGGGTCAATGGGGTCAATTGCCTGGTGTCTGGTGTCTGCTGACACTTTTTTTAAGAAAGAGATTAAAGTTGAAAAAAAATAACGAGTTTTGTGTCCTGTTGATAACTGAATAACTGAAACATACCTAAATATGGCAGAATTCCTTGGAATCGAAAATTATTAAAAGTCTTTGGAACATAACAAATATGAAAAATTCCCACAATAAATCGGATTATTACCATCTATTTAATTCAATGCCAGAGACTAGATAAAAATAGTAATTGCCGCTGCTATGTTATGGTAATTTGTTTTCTAGAAAGGTTTGTATTGTTGACTGCAATAAAGTAAGCCGGTGGTCTCCAATAGACGCTGTAGGCTGTGTGCAGTATCACGCCGTAGGAAAATTATTCATTTTCGTTACTTTTAATAAACAAAGGATACTTTGAAGGGCAAAAACAAAGAGCCCGAATAAGAGCCACTTTTAGAAGGATGTCCAAAGTATCATGTAACAGAGACTTAAAATTGGCATTAAGGATCCACCTACGTTTCTCGGTCTTGCTGTATGATGTCGAGTCTTGGACTGTGAATAAAATCGATCTAAATCGCCTTGAGGCTCTCGAGATGTGGGGCTATAGAAGAATTTTAATAGTTTCTTGGGAGGAGAAGATTCAAAACTCCACAATACTAGAACGTCTCAGCAAGACTACTGCGATTGTAAAAAGCATCAAGAATAGAAAGCTGGAGTATTTCGGACATGTAATGAGAGGTCCCAAATATAGGTTGCTACAAAAGATCATGTAAGGGAAAATAGCAGGCAAACGCAGTCCAGGACGAAGAAGAACTTCATGGTTGATTAGGGTAGCAGTGAATAAAATTGAGATAGCTATGACGGTAACCACCTCTCTGAAAGTACATGAAGAAGAAGAAAATAACAGCCCATCCCGAAAAAAAATCCTGCATACGCTAGTGACGAGAAATTTTTTATTTCATTGCCCCCACCTTGCAAGGTTGCTGGATCCGCCGTTGAAAAGTTTCCGTTAAAATTATAAAATCGAAATCTGTTTTACATTCAGATAGAAAAATTACAAAAGCATCAAAATTTTTTTGACAACTTCTTATATTCAGACGCATAATATTAAGAGGTTGTATTAAATTATTAATTAAAGTATTAAAGTTTGTCATTGATTCTAGTATGCATGATTTTTTATCAACTACTTCATATTCTTGAATAAATGCATCTATATTTTTTTAGTAAATTGAATTTGATTTCAATAGTTAAATAAAAATAACAAAAAAAGTTAAAAGCTATTAAAATGTTAAAAAATGTTAGTATAAATAATATAAATATTTGACAAACAAATATCAACAGATTTTGTGAAAACAAAAAGCAAGATAAACGATTTTTACCTTTTATTATAGTAGAAATATTTTATTTTAGGTACTATAGTATTTATTTGTTATATCGTAATCTCGTTCTTTGTTTAGACTTGTTAATATTAGTTTGTTTATTAGTAATTTGTAGTCTATCAGAAACTTTGTTGTTTTTGGGAGTGTTTTGTAAAGATCTAGAAGTTATAGATTTATTAGAGATAATATGTTCTTTCTCATCGCTCTCATCAGTTTCGTCTTCTTCTTTGTTGCTATATTGATTGTCTGGGTCTTTTAATGGTTCTTGGTGCTTGGTGGAACTTGATGTTGATGGTTCACTGATGGTTTGCTGTGTAGTTGTGTCAAGTGGTTTTAAGTTATTAGTGGTATAGCTGGTACCATCAACATAAAGTCTATTTCCTTTAATGTAGGCTGTAGTGCTTTTTTCTCGATAATAATCTAAATGCTGTTGTACACCAGTACAGTACCACCAGTCATCTGCTGTTGTATACCGCTAGTTATTTTATTGAACAACTCTGTTTGTACAACATTCCTTGCACTACAAGTTTGCTGAAATTGTTGATCATTCATTGGTTGATCATTTGGTTCTTCCTCAAACTCAACATGAACAAAATCTTCTTGATTTTGTAGAAACTCCAAAGCGTGCGCTTGGTTAAAAGCCAACTCAAGCTGATTATCACGGTCACGGAAAATATATACCCAAAGATGACAACAAGACATGTGGATTACTAAAGGAGTTGGAGATATTCGTCGGCGTAAGATTAATGTTACCAGCTAACATTAATGTTGAAGAAGGACTAGTTAATGGGGCTATGGGTAACATTATTGAGATTATGTGGCCTCTCGCCGTGATCAAATGTAAGCGATATATCCACAAACAACATATTTGATCATCAAATGTCAAAAATGCTTAAAAATTAAGACAAAAAATTTATACAATAAAATAACCGTTGACCTACCCAAAACGGACGCATATGACTGGCACTAGAATGTCGCAATTTGGAAAATCGATTTATCTTTGGAAGATAAATAAACGTACCAGTTTTCGTTTTTTTAAATAGAAGCGTTCTGGAGATATTTAAGAAAAACCAATTCCAAGACGCCATGTTTAAAGAGCTCTAGCTTCCTTAAACTCTATATATCCATAAAATAGCAGTTAAATATTGTATTGTTAACTAGTTCTGAGCTATTCTGAAAATTTCAGGTGCCTAGGTAGCGTAGAAGTATGTTTAAAATGGATTACAAAATTTGCCGGACATAGTGACAAAGACCAAGCCAAGTATATAAAAACGTTTTAAAAATAGAATTACTTTTAGTATAAGATCCAAATTCAGGTCGACCTTCACCCATTTGCTTTCCGGATGAAACATTTTTTTTATTAAATTTCATACATAGACAAATATGACTTGCATGGGTAGCCTAGATAAACAGTCAGCTAGACCACTCAAAAGAAATTAGAAGACGCATTGAAATAGCAAGATCTGGCTTCATGAACATGCGTAAAATGCTCTGTAACCCCAAGCTATCAGTCACAATAAGATTGAGAACACTAAAGTGTTATGTGTGGTCTCTATTACTATATGGCTGTGAGACCTGGACATTAAAACAGTATGACGTCAGCAAACTGAATTCATTCGAAATGTGGATGTACCGCCGAATGCTAAGAATAAGCTGGACCAGCAAAACTACAAATGAAGAAGTACTGGAAATAATGAACATACGTCCTTATCTGGTCAATACAATCAAAATTAGAAAGACGTTATTAGTCCATTAAAATGTTACATCTAGGTTGCATTTCTTAGAGGAGTCAATTTTATTTTTTTAATGTGTAGAAGGGTTCAGTAGAAGCTTAAGTTCAAGTTTTTGGGGTCACCAACCTTGTCCCCCGGCCGCCATATTGGAAAAAGGGGTGCAAAGGGTTCTCGCGCTCTATCTTCTAAACTAGCAATCCTACAGAAAATTTAATTAAACATAAAATGTAGCAAATTAAATTTTCTACAATTTTATATCTATTACTTTTTATCGTCAAGTGACCAACAAAAAAGTTATAAATAAAAATATGAGAAAATTATGTAAGAAGTTTCCTTTTGGAAGTTATAACTTTTTTTCCGTTCATTTCACAATAAAAATAACATCATAGAGATTTTGTAGAGGATTTTTCAATGAACAATTTTCGCTATAAAGTTGTTTAATTTTATTTATTATCTAGATTTTACAGCGCTCCAATCTTGACCAGATTCTCGAATTCTCATAGGAATACAATAAAAAAAAATACTTTTCTATCTATATATTAGTCGATTGGCAGCAATCTTTATGCCGACCACGAAAATCAAATTTAAGGTGAATGACCAATTTTGCTCTACTTTTATGTTTTCGAGGTAGCTGAATCCGAATGTGAAGTTTATTTTTATCTAGATTTGGTGGAACATGTTCAAAAATCAAATTTTATACAAAAATGCCGAAAATCAATTTTGATGATTTTTCAAATTTACCTCGCTATATCTTTGGTCGCTGTAAATATTTCCTTTTGAAAATTTTTCTGTTTAATCTCTGAAGTATGTAGATAACAATGGGATTTGTTCTAAATATTTAAACACATTAAAAAAGGAGTTGTTAGTTTTTAAACATTTTGTCATCATATTTCGTTAGTTTCATGTTTACTTAAAAAAGTTGAGTGACAAACTTTTTAGTTTATAATTTTAACCAACACAACAATAAAATATAATTCATGAAGAAGTTTTTTGGAAAATTTTAAGTCAAAATATACAATAGGAAAAAAGTTATGTTACTTCATAAACAAGCGGCACTCCCCAAAAAACGCTTATACCTCGAGATCCTGACCACGGTGTAGTGAATGGCTAATTTTGATCATACAGTGGAACCCCGATAAGTCGGCCCCCGATAACCCGGAACTCCGGCTAACCCGGACCGATTTTTATCAGACAAACATTTCAACAATAAAAATGTATTGCTGTTACAAAATCTCGTGAACCTAATTCATTCATTTGGTGACGTCAATATACAAACGAAACGATTGAATCCGACATTACTAAAAATATCAGGGTGCAGATGGGACCCTGTCGCGCAATTCGCAGCAAATAAAATAGTCGTATGTTTTTGGCTTCATTTTATTTCGGGTATACATACGCATTTTCAAGGTTCACGAGGTTTTGTGCCAACTCTATGTAATATAATATTTGAAAGATAATGGGTATTTGTGTAATTTGAACTACATATACCATAGTAAAAATGACTCATGGCACACCACATTCATTGTCGTGTTATCGAAAACAACAGGCACCTGTATTATCCTTTATTTATTTGAAACTGTCTTAGCATTGTTTAGAAAAGACTACTAAAATTCTTTTTTTAACAATGGTCTTAGTCATCACTGTTATTAAATAACATAACATCAGAGACGGTATTGTGTGTAGTAAAGTCGTATTGTTCGCTTCCGTTCTGTAATCCTTCGTAAATCTATTCAGATTTTGTGTGCGTGTTTTTTGTCTATAAGGGCAACAAAACGTAAAAATGTTGTAGTGACAATGGAAAAGAAACTAGAAGCATTAAGTAGAATTGATAAAGGTGAATCTTGCAGCATTAAATGGTGTCGGTACATCTACAGTATCGGATTGGAAGAAAAATAGAACTAAAATCGAAGAATTTTTTTTCAAAATGATAACAAAAGACAGTTTGGACAATCGGTTCAAAGCTAATAAAGCTAAGAATGAGACTCTTGACGACGCTTTGTATGTGTGGTTTTGTGTGGAATACGAACGTGGTTTACCAGTGTCTGTGTGACAATTATAACGGAGTTTATCTGTAAGTATACCGTATTTTATTAATTTTTACCATGCTCTCCGGCTAACTCGGATTTTCGATAAGCTAAATTTTGCAATATGCGGTTGCGTCATTCTTCTTCTGAACCGGCGAATTTGTCCTCAAACAACTTTTTGGGCCGTTTCTATATATGCTTCGGGTTATAAGTTTTATAGTGGGGAGAAAGGTCAAAAACAGATTAATAATAGCATAGGAATGTTAAAATCATAATAAATTGTATGAATAAAAATATATATAGATAGAAAAGTAAGCCTAACTTTTGTTTTTATTATATCCCTATGAGCATTCGAGAATCTGGTCAAGTTTGGAGCGCTGTATCACCTATATAAATAAATAGAATTAAACAAATGTATAGTGGAAATTGTTCGCTGAAAAACCCTCTACAAAATTGCTATAATGTTATTTTATTTTAAAATGAACTGAAAAAAAGTTATAATCTCCAAAAGGAATCTTGTTAAACATTTTTTACATATTTTTGTTTATATCTTTTTTGTTGTTCACTTGACGATAAAAAGTAATAGAAATAAAACTGTAGAAAATTTAATTTGCTACATTTTATGTTTAATTAGATTTTCCGTAGGGTTGGTAGTTTACGAGATATAGCGCGAAACCTCTTTGCACACCATTTCCAAGATGGCGGCCGGGGCACAAGGGTGGCGACCCCAAAAACTTGAACTTAAGCTTCTACTGATCCCCCTACACATTAAAGAAATAAAATTGACTCCTCTAACAAATGCAAGGTACGGCTTAAAAAATGTAACATTTTAATGGAGTACATTATCTAGGACACATAATGCGCCATAGGGAATTTGAGCAGCTTCAGGTAATATTAGAAGGCAAAATCGAAGGTAAAAGGGGTATAGGAAGAAAGAAAAAATCCTGGCTCCGAAACATCAGGGATTGGACCCACACAACAGGGAATGACTTAATCCATCAAGCCCAGAACAGAGAAAAATTTGCCATATTGATCGCCAACCTCAATAGAGAAGGCACTTAGGAGGAGGATGGGTAGCCTATCAAATTCTTGTCATTAGCTCTCCTTGGGGGGGCGTAGGGTTTGAAATCAACATTTCAAGCACATTTTTGTGATTTTTTTTAAAGTACGGTGGTATTATTCTATTTTTAAATCAAATAAACACATTCAGTACCATTCATAGAATATTCATAAAAAATAAACGAAAAATATTGAAAACAAGACAACGTTGGACAATTTTTACAGACACTTCAAAAAACAACGGATTTTGCGGTGAACATCAGAACTCATCATTTGATCATGATGAGTTTCCCGAGGTTACGCTGTCAAGTTTCTTTAATTTTAACGATTTTTGACTTTTTGGTATCACTCAGAAGTCAAAACAACGAATTTTTGCAAAAAAGGGTGAAAATTAACATACCTCTTTATTATTGTTCAACAAAAAATAAGCATAAAATGAAAAACATCTCAACAGTGTTACCTCACAAAATGTACGAGCGACTTTGCCTTGTGGCAGACGGATTTTGCTCTGCCCAAACGTGTGAGTCTCTGAAATCATATACCACATCTTTCGTGAATTTCGCTTCATTCATGAATAAACATCTGTTTACAACCCTTGGATTTCGGGTGATCCGTCTATTAAAATCGATTCTGTGTGTTTCATCTCCAGGTAAAATTAAGTCGTTTTTCAATTTTTTCTACTTGAAGCTCTCGCAATTCACATAATTTCAGAATTCAAATTCAAAACTTTACCAGAAAATATTATTGCCGGAAATTCAAAGTATACCACTAACTTTAGTTTTTCATCTTCCTTTTTTTAAGTGCAGAATCCATTTTTAAAAAAGTTAATGTTCAGGTTGTTTTTGTGTCGGAGCATTTTTCCAATAGGTATTTCTTAATGCGGGTCTGGATTTTTTATAATTATAAATATATTAATTGATTGGACACCTTAAAGAATATTCGCGTACCAAATATAAAATAAATTTACAGTGTCGTTAAAAAGTTGTAAGTCGTATTTCAATTTTTTTTTTACTTCGAACTATCGCAATTCATTTAATTTCAGAATTCAAATTCGAAATTGACTGTCAAACTAACGTCAGAACGTGTATGTATCGATCTGTAAATTGGTGCCGAAATTTGTAATTATTACTGTAAATACCAGTTATTCAAATTAGTTTTCGCTCAAATAGTGACTAATAACAATTGTGTTACGTGTTAATCATCAAGAACAAGCTGTAACGTCAGTCAGTAAGAGATGTTTTACTTAATAATCTTTCAACTTAAACCCATTCAGTGTCCAACTGTCAATAGTTTTTCACTGTGGCTATCCCGTCCTAACGGACGCCAACGGTTAGGCAACCAGTATTGCAGTGATGTATCCAAGGTTATCACTTATTTCCAGACATCTAAAGCGTAATATAAACAAATTCAAGTTACTTTTGACTACATGAGTAACAATTTAAATCAATGTTCCCCCAATGTTAGCATCACCATGTCTGGACCCAATTCTTCCAGTAATCTTACTAGTTCATATGCAACTGCTACTATGACGAAACAACGTCCGAAGTATCCCAAGAAGACCGAAGCTATTTTATAATTAGTTGTACGTCTCTACAGTATCCAATGATTGTATATCCAATTTTTTTTCTTCATAATTTTTACCTAATGTTATTTAAGATTTAGAAATTAACTGTTATAATAATTAGTTTTAAGTCCTTATTGTAATTAATTATTGTATAACCAATATTGTTTGTGTCAATGGCCATTGCTGCCGAGACACATAAATTTAAATAAAAAAAAATTCGAAATTTTACCAGAAAAAACATTTTAACGAAAATTGAAAGTATACCACTAAATTTAGTTTTCCATTCTCTTTTTAAATGAAGAATCTATTTCTAAAAAATTTAATGTACTGGATGGTTTTTTGGGGTCGGAGCATTTTTCCAATATTTTTTAATCCAGACCGGGATTTTTTATAATTACAAAGCAAAAATGGAAAGAAACTGGCACCAAATAGCACAAAACAGAGAAGAATGGAGAACTCATGGGAAGGCCTTTGTTCAGGAGTGGATGCAAACAGGCTGAAGAAGAAGATAAAAAATTAATTGTTGGACACCTCAAAGAATATTCAGGTGCCAAATATAAAATTTTTTGTTAAGTGTGGTTAAAAAGTTATGAAACAAATACGAAAATGGCAAAATAGGAAAAATATCCAGTAACTTTGTTATTGATGAAGTAAGACCCATTAAGTATGGTATTTTTGAGATCCTAAGTAAGCCTAACTGTCCCCTTTCTACAGTTAACACAAATATGTTACTTTCCCAATGAAACACCTTGTATATATTTTGGTACCTATACAGGGTGTAACAAAAATACAGGTCATAAATGTAGTCACATATTCTGGGACCAAAAATAGTTCGATTAAACCTAACTTACCTTAGTACAAATGTGCACACAAAAAAAGTTACAGCCCTTTGAAGTTACAAAATGAAAATCGATTTTTTCCAATATATCGAAAACTGTTAGAGATCTTTTATTGAAAATAGACATGTCGCATTCTAATAGTAGTAGTATCTGAAGAAAAAATTATAGTGAAATTTGGACACCCCATAAAAATTTTATGGGGGTTTTGTTCCTTTAAACCCCCCCAAACTTTTGTGTACGTTCCAATTTAATTATTATTATAGTACCATTAGTTAAACACAATGTTTCAAAAAATTTTTTGCCTCTTAGTACTTTTTCGAAAAGTCAGTTTTTATCGAGATATTTTGAATATTTGTCAAATCCACCACATATTTGTATATGGCTAAGTACGATTATGGAGACTTGGTAATAATATGAAAATTTATTTATGATTTACATTTTTAGGTATATTTTGAATCATATTAAAAAAGAAGTAATATCTCGATAAAAAGTGCCTTCTCGAAAAAATACAAAGAGGCAAAAAAGTTTTAAAAACACTGTGTTTAACTAATGGTACCGCAGTAAAAGCTTAATTGGAACATACACAAACATTTGGGGGGTTTAAAGGAACAAAACCCCCATAAAATTTTGATGTAAACATATTAAAAAAGCAGCCGCAACTCGATAAAAACTGCCTTATCGAAAAAATACTAAGAGGCAAAAAAGTTTTAAAAATATTGAATTTAACTAATGGTACCACAATAATAATTTCATTGGAACGTACACAAAAGTTTGGGGGGGTTTAAGGGAACAAAACCCCCATAAAATTATTATAGGGTGCACAAATTTCACTATAATTCTTTTTTAAGATGTTCCTGCCATAAGAATTTCGCATGTTCATTTTCAATAAAAAATCTCTAATAGTTTTCGATATATTCGAAAAAATCGATTTTCATTTTGTAACTTCATAGGGCTGTAACTTTTTTTATGTGCATATTTGTACTAAGGTAAATTAGGTTCATTCGAACTATTTTTGGTCTCAAAATATGTGATTTAATTTATGACCTGTATTTTCGTTACACCCTGTATACTTTTTTGTTTCGTTTTATACTTAATATAACCTAAAATTTATGGCTAATTGGCTATGCCAAGGCCATAGAGAAAGAAAAAAAATGTATGTTACAATTATTTTACTTTTTGTTTTAGATATTCAAGGGAGCCTACACATTTTTCCAATTTGTGCTGCAAACATAGAATTATTACAATTTGGGGCTTAAAATTTCGCCATAAAAAATTGGACAGTCTCTTAGTTTTAATGATATTACTATGCAGTAATATCATTTTCTAGCATAATCTTTTTTGCATTTTTTTCCAGCAGTTTGCTTATTTAGCACATTAGGTTTTGCTTTTTTAATAAGAAGCTCGTAGGAAAACACTAGGTATTGGAATAAAATATCTTAGCTTTAGTGTAATAATGCTGCTGCAGAAATATAGTAGCTCAGTAAATGAACGGGAAATATGGCGATACCGTGTAGTTTTCAGGGTAACAATAGTAGACTATATTAAAAATCATCTGAACGTAAATAGAGTTTTTGATGTCAAAGTACTATAATTCTACAGGGTGTGAAAATTGCTACGAAATTAATAAAAACACTTAATTATTTTTAAACTACCCTGTATAATAATATAAAACCTCATGTATTAAGAAAGGAGACATCGAGAAAAATCCAAAAATGTAAAAATATACAGGGTATCCCATTTAAAAAAACGAAGTTATAAGCAACTTCCGGTATAACCGGAAGTAAAAAATAGATGAACATATTTTCATTAAATAGACCACTCTTCAAAACCCCTTCATTCCAATTTTAATGATTCTGTTGCCTTTAGTTCTCGAGATATTTCTAATAGACCCTTTATCTGCCTCACCCTATATATCATACTAGTGACGTCATCCATCTGGACGTGATGAGGCAATCGATGATTTTTTTAAATGAGAATAGGGGTCGTGTGATAGCTCATTCGGAGGGTTATTCAATTCTCTATTCACTAATATAAACATTAACATAATTATTTATACAGGGTAAAAAAAATTTTTTTGTATTTAACTAATTGAGATAAAAAGGAGAATATATGTAATTTATTTAATGAAAAATACATTTTACTGCTGTCAGAAAAGATCCATGCTGTTAAATTAAATGTTCAAACTGCTAAGAGGCAGGTGAGTGGCATTTAATTAAGAATTTAAGCGAAAACAATATTTATTTATCAAATAAACATTTTTCCTGTTTTTGGACAACATTAAAATGTATTTCGAATTAAATAAATTATATACATTCTTCTTTTTGTCTCAATTAATTTAATTAAAAAAAATTTTTGGGCACCCTGTATAAATAAGTATGTTAATGTTTATACTAGTGAATAGAGAATTGAATAACCTTTCGAATGAGCTATCACACGACCCCTATTCTCATTTAAAAAAAAATCATCGATTGCGTCATCCCGCCCAGATGGATGACGTCACTAGTATGATGTATATGCCAAAAAATTATAATTTAAAAATAAAAGTCGACCTGATTCGGGATTTATCTCCAAAATCGCCCATTCTCGAGAAAATGAATTTATTCCAACTCAAATGTCCTCACTATACATATAATTTCAGAGGCTTATATCTTAAAACCATGATTTTTTGGAGCTAGGGGCCCATTGACTCTTTTCTTCTACACATCAAGGACTACCAGAACCCAAAGTTTCAGAGCATTTGACAGAGAGCCATTTCCCATAAGGTTTCTACTGGGTCCTTTACACATAAGATTTAATTGGAAATGGAGAAAGTGAATTTATATGTCACAATGAAATGGAGTAACGACAGGTGTTGCTAAAAAAAATTAATAGAAAAAGATATCGGTAGTTACCATGTGACTGCAATAATTCTATGGCGGAAAACTCATTGGATTGACTCCTTCGTTTCTTCCAACCACTCCTGAATACATTTAGTGAACCGAGGTCTTAACCTGTAAATTTGACCTAAATTTGTCACATACATGCCACTCGTTGACCATATCAAAACCAAAAGTTACGAGAAGAGAAATTCCTCTGTCCCTCAAAATTAAGACTCACGAAGTCGTATTTCTCACTAGGTGGCGTATATTACAAACCCACCAGTGATACCACAACATAATTAGGTGTGGCATCATTGCAAGAAATTTTTAAATATAAAAGAAAATAATTATAAATAGTGAATTACGAGAAAATTAGAGAAATTAAAATAGATTAAGGGAAAATATTGATAAAAATAATTAAAGAGTTCAAAAATACTTTCGTAACGTGACGAACCGCTACAAACTTTTTTAAAGTGTTCAACAAAAAATGCTTTATTTTTATTTTTATAAAAGTTTCTAGCATCAAACATAGCGAGTTACGTTCAAAATAAAGTCGGCCCATTGTTTTTTGTAAAAAAAATCGTGAAAATCTCCCCCTATTTAGCACCCCAAATGAAATTAATCGTTGTTAGTTTACCAAAAATTTACTTTACTTATGTATTTTTTATATGATATGTAAGTTTCACCGGTTTAAGGTGCATATTTTTGAAAGGGTTATAGTTAAAAGGGCTAGAACGAGTCACTAATCACGAGTGTATGCAAATTTTGAACAGCCATATCTTAACCAATTTTTGTCTTACAGAAAAACGGAATAAAACTAGCATATTTATAAAAGCAATACCTAAATTTTTTATCCCTTTCGAGATTTTTCGTATCACTAATACTATTTAAGTCAGAGGTCGGCAACGCGGCGCCCGCGGGCGCCACTGCGCCCTTCAATAAATTTTAATGTGCCCTTAAGCTATTTGTAATTTGGACAAGAAATTCAAAACGTATATTTTTTATACGTTTATATTAATATATTTGGTAGGTAAAAAAATAGTTGGCGCCCGCCATGAATTTTTAATTTAGTATTTCACTCTTTACATTAAAAATGTTGCCGACCTCTGATTTAAGTTATTTTGAAAAAAAAAAGCATATTTTTTCAAAATTTTTAAGAACAATTTTTTTTACTTTAAAACCAATTTTTTAAATAAGCACTTTGAACTGGTCAAACTTACAGATCGTATAAACAATACACATACATATAAAGTAAATGGTGAAGCGGCAACGATTAATTTTCTTTAGGGTGCTAAATAGGGGGAGATTTTCACGATATTTTTATAAAAAAAAAGGGACCAACTTTATTTTGAGCGTAACTGATTTTGTTTTGATCCCAAAATCTTTTATAAAAAATAAAAATAAAGTTTTTTTAAACACTTTAAAAACTTTTAAAAAGTTTTTCCGGTAAATGGCTTATTTTTTGATTATTTCAAGTTGAAATATTCGATTTGGAATTTGACAAATAGGAACGTACTTTTCATGAGCCTACAACTTTGCTTTTACTGGGTTCATAGACTTCGTTAATACACAATTTTTTTCGTTTTTTTTATAAGCTACATTTTTGCTAAGAATATTTTTTTCGAAAAAATATTTACTTTTTGAGTTATATGCGAAAAACCGCACGAAAACGTGTTTTTTCTGTCGAAAATTAAACATTTTCAATCGCAAATAAGTCGAAAGGTATTAAATTGCTTAAAAAACTCTATAACGGATTTATTTTAAACGCGCGTTTTTTCACCCCCGAGAAGGAGTGACTGTCACCCCCCAAGTAAAAGCAACCAGCAGCACAAGTTCAACTTTGAAGTGGACGGTAAGTAGAACCTGAATCCATTTCATGCAATTCGGAGTTAACCCTGAAAATTTACACTCCAAAACGGTCATTTACTGGGCTATAATGCACAGCCAGCACTACAAATAGGGGAGTGCATATAGATTTCACTTCGGAAAAAATCAAACAAGATAGAACTTTTTGTAATTTCATTAAGAAATGTTTAATAAACAACATATCAAAAAGTTCTACTTGATGGTAGGGGAGCCCAAGCGGGTATTTTTGCAGTTACTCGAGCGCGTCAGATTAGCATATGGGGAGAAACCTGGTACCCTGCAGATGTACCTCTACCATATATTGGCTCTTAACACAGGGGAGTTCGTTAAGGGGGGCCCGAAAAAAAAATCTATCCTTAAAAAAACTTGAAATTGTCAGATTAAGATAAGGTAAGTTAAGTACATGCAAAAGAGTGTATATTTCAAAAATCTGACGATTTGAGCCGGGCGTAAGGAAATGGGCGAGTCCCAAAATTTCACAAGAAAAAAGCGAATATTTCGCGAAATGAATGACAGATCGAAAAACTAAAAAATATGTGCTCAATATTTTTTAAAAATCTATCGAATGATACCAAACACGACTTCCCACAGTGAGGGGTGAGGAGTAAATTTAATATTTTAAATACGAATCCAGCGATATTTCGCGAAATGAACATCAGATCGAAAAACTGTAAAATACATTTATTCAATATTTTTTTAAAATCTATCGAATATCACCAAACACGACCCCCCATGGATGTGGGGTGGGGGGTTACTTTAAAATCTTAAATAGGAACCCTCATTTTTTATTGCAGATTTGGAGTCCTTACGTAAAAATAAGTAACTTTTATTCAAAACATGTTTTCGAATTATGGATAGATTGCGTTATAATCGGAAATAACGATTGTTGGAAATGGAAAATTAAATTAAAAAATGGCAAGCGCCCACTAAAATGGAAAACCTTACTTAACTTTTTTTGGTTTTAGGGCCTACTCTTCACAACCCAATAGGTCCCCAAAGCGCTCGAGTGACTGCACATTTAGCATACTTTGCTCCCCTACCATGAGAAGTGGGTGCTTCATTTTTTATTAAACAAATGAACTACGAAGTTTGATGTTTTTCTTAAATAGGTAACTCCGAAAATATAAATTTTAGAACAAAACTGACTTGACCATTGAAAAATTCAGAAAATTTTACAAAAAAAACCTTTTATAAAGAATTTTCTAAAATTAAATCTGTACCTTCTATAATTTTTTATTTATAACGCTAAAGTCACCCTTCTCACAAACATTGGCGCACTGTAAACTAGCGTACGGCGAAGTGCACGGTTGAGTTATTTTAATGTAATTCTTTAACTAATGGATCAAATGAAATTTTACAAATTGAACCTAAAAGAAGAATAATTAAGCTATCTTATGGTTATAATAAAAAGAAATAAAATGTATGGGCATAAGTACGGTGGGGGCGGAAAATGAGCCTTACATGAATTTTGTTTAATAATGATTTAAAAATGTGTAACTAATACAATTTTTCTTATAAAACCCTCAATTTTGCACAACTTACCTTTCAAGCATCGTACTAAATGATGTTTCATAAAAAAAAATCTCAAAAATTTAATTCAAATGATATGACGTCTTAAAAAATGTAATTTTTGAAATCTTCGTAGTTTTATAGAATTACCACCACTTTAAGACGGTATTACTCAAGTTTGAACAGATCTATTACAGTTTTATAAATGCCTTTTTTAAGTTTAGGATGAGATCCTTAAAATGCACTAAATTATTTTACTTTAGAAATGAAATAAACTATTTCTTTTTGAAAAAATTAAGAAAGATAACAAAAATGTAATACAAAAACCAAATATTACCAGCTAAAAAAATGTTTACATAAAGTGATCAAAACTTTTTTCTGTAAAACTTACCTAAAATACATTTAATAATAAACTTAAACAATAATAAATGTTCAGCAAAAAAATTTTTTTAGCTCTTATACAGTATGTCTGCGTAACTTGGAACCTATTGATAACTTTTTTATTATCAGTTTTACGAAAAAAAGTTATTCTTTATAAAATACTCTGAATCGTATATAATCTAAGATGGAATCATCAAATATCAAATTTAATGAATTTTATACGACGTATGTCAAAAAATATGAATTTCACTCAAGAGTAAAGTATCGTTAAATTTCAAAATATCGAAAATTATTATTAAGAAAAGTTGTTTGGAATTAAAAAATTTGTTTAAGTGTTCAATTACATTCTTCTAATTAAAATATTGTGAATAATAAAGGCAATTAACTCTTAAGAAAAATTCATATTTTTTACATACCTCGTATAAAATTAAAAAAGTTTAATATCTGATGGATGTATCTTAGATTTTAGACCAGGGAGAGCATTTTATGAAGAATAACTTTTTTTCGTAAAAGTGATAATAAAATAGTTATTATAATTGTAATAAAATGACGAGTATCCGTAATTTGAGAAAAAAATTGAAAAAAAAATTTTCGATTAGAATAATGTAATTGTATATTTAAACATAGTTTTTAATTTCAAACAACTTTTCATAATAGCGTTTTTTGATATTCTGAAATATAAAGGTACTTTACTCTTTAACGAAATTCATATTTTTGACATAACTCGTATAAAATTGATAAAATTTGATATCTGATGGTTGAGTTTTAGATTTTTGACTATCCAGAGCATTTTATGAAGAATACCTTTTTTTCGTAAAATTGAGAATAAAAAAGTTTTCCATGTGGTTCCTAGCTACGCAGACATACTGTATAAGAGCTTCTGTATAAGAATTTTCAAATTGCAATGCCATATTCGGATTCGGTATAATAAAAAACAAAATAGAAACTTATTTGATCAAACTAAAATGATGAATTTAACGATATTTTTAAAATTATTAATACAAAACAATTGTTATTGTTTAAACAATTAATAAACAATTAGCGGCCAAATCCGCGGGTAGAACTTTTTACTTTAACATGTATATAAACTAACAAAAAAAGTTTTAGAAAAATATAAGCTTGTTTGAATTTTTCCGAAACAATGCATGTTTTCGTTCTAATTGCACTCCCCTATAACTAATAAATACAGATTTATAAATTTATAATATTAGTTCAGTAATTTAGTCTAACATTCGTTTACTTATTTTGACATATATGCCTTATAATAAAACTTGTTTTAACATAACCAATACCCTACTTACCTATCTTCTGCAGAAGTGACGTAGAACTCTAACAAATCAAGATGAACTTATTCAAGGTTGGTCCATAAAATACGATCCAAACTTCTTCTTCCTCTGCTTGTTGTTGTAGGACATGGTCTTGTTCATACCGATCCACCGTCTGATATTCCGGAATTGCGCACTAAAATTCAAGATCTTTTTCGTGTCATTCAACAGCCTTCGATCAGACATGTGAGACATGATTGAGAACTTTCGTGAACGCTGCGAAAAATGCTTGGAACTGAACGGAGGGCATCTTGAACATCTGTTATATCGGGAAAGTTATTGTGAATAGTGTTTACAGGGCTATATAATGTATACCAAATATAAAAATAAAATTTTTTTTTAAGAAACGCTTTTTTACTTACGAGTGACTAAAATTAAAAATATAAAAAAATCAACTAAGCAACAAATAAAAAGTAAAAAATTGTAAAAAAAACTAAATCGCGAAAAGTAAAAAAGTAGGTATCATCATCAAACCGTTTATTCGATGAAGACGCGCCCTACGCTTTTCTTTAACGAATGTATTAGATTTTTTCAATTTTTTAATGAATGTGTGAGATCTTTGTATATTTAATCCATCTAAGTTTTTTCGAATAATCCTACGAGTTTGATTTTTTTATTTGTTGCTTTTTAGTTGATTTTTTTATATCTTTAATTTTAGTCACTCGTAACTAAAAAAAAGCGTTTCTTAAATTTTTTTTTCATATTTTTTTATTTTGTACTTTTTAGTCGTACACTTTTCAAACATTAAAATACATCGTCATGTTAAAAAAAAGGATGTATATGATAGACACATTTTTTGCATTTGATACGTACATTGTACATTTTCTGTAATTTCTTCATACATTTCTTAAATCAAAATCATTATTTACACCTATTACAGTTTTCGCAGTATTTCCATATCTTCTAATGCTTTACTACTGCACGGTGAAGACCCTGTTAATTTCTCGCGAATTACTAATTCTAATGTTAATTGTAGCACGAAACGTCTCTAACGGTGGTTTTTCTAAGACTACGTTAAAAACACGAATTTTTTAATTAGAGTTTTGAACTTTTGTTTCGTATCGTATTGAAAACGGACATATGTTTGCTATTTATCGTCTTCGGGGTAAAAGGCAGGTCGATTTGCCAAAGAAGAAAGACATGTGTGAAGCCCCTTTTCAGGCAGAAAAATTGTCGTAAGATATTAATACAGTAATTTTGAATAGAATTTTAGCAGTCTCTCGCCAGCAGCCTCTAAGGCGAGGTGTTAGTGTGTGTTCCTCTTTTTGCCGTGAAAATACGTTCTCCGCAATAATTAGATTAAAAGACTCTCTCTCTCTCTCTCTCTCTCTCTCTCTCTCTCTCTCTCTCTCTCTCTCTTTCGCTATTAAGACAATTTATAGTTAAGCTGCGTATTTGTCAAACTCATTGTTGTTAATAAATGTTTCGTCTCTTAACACTTTTATTTCTCGTTTACACAACCCTTTATTAGTGTTTATTAGTAACTATAAAACCAGACCAAATAAATCGTAGAACCAGTTGCCCTAAAAATTCACTAGTTTGTTAATATCAAAGGACAAGATTTCTCTGCTTCAGGACATACGCGTGTGGTCCTAAAATATTCACCTATGTCCAATTAGGAAAAAGGTAATAATTAAACCCTTTTCGCCACGTTGGGGTAAGATTCAATAAAAACTCACATAAAACATGATGTACAAACATGAAAAGTAGTCGGAATTGGCAAAAAATTTGAAACTTTATTGTTTATTTATGAAACATACATACATACATACATACATAATCGGTTGCCTCTTTTACCATTAGGTGTCGAGGATATTTATGAAACATAACGTAAACAATTAACGTAAAAAGTGAAATTATGTATAGTTCATATAATTAGCTACAATCTGTAAAAGTTTCAAGTTTCTACATTGTAAAAAACAAGAGAATTTAAGCATTTTCCATTAAAATCGTTTTTTTTTTATTTAAACAATTAATAACCATAAAACAATTTTATTGACTATTCATGTATTGTTCCAGCGAATGCATGTCTGCAAATTTTCATTCATTTGCATTGAAGAAAAGGCAGTCAAATTAACGTCTAAAGATTTGACCCAAACGATTGAACTAAAGCAAAGCGTTTAATAATAAAGAACGTTTTAATATTCATTCAAGTACTGTTTATTTTACCGCATACTGTATATTACCATATACCGCAAGGTTACTGAACGCCTCTCGATATTTAGCGTCACGCTAAATATTATTTCGGGCCAGTGCAAAACATCATACCAAGCGATAAGACCTATTCACTTCAAAAGAACAATACCGTCCCTGGAAAGTCCATAACATTCATAATCGACACTGTTAGATTAGAAGGAAGCATAAAAATGGAAGTTCAAATTAAAATAATTTTATTAAAATATTAGTTCTTATTGGACATATTTAAAACAATAGTTGCTAATTATAACCTGGTCCACTTTTCACTGGTTAGCCAAAGCCATCTGGCGGTAGCTTCATCTTTTGCTTTCTCACTCGTGCTAGTTTCTTCATAGTTACTAAAAATATAAAAATATATAATCAATAGCCAATATGTTAATACAGGGTGTAAAAATGGCAGGTCATACATTAAATAACATATTACAAAAATACTTCGATTGAACCTAATTTACCTTAGGACAAAAATGTGCACATAAAAAAATTTACAGCCCTTTGAAGTTTAAACAAAATGAAATTAAATTTTTTCAATATATCGAAAACTATTATAAATTTTTGAAGTGAAAACTTCTTTAGGGACGTTGTGCGATTTTTGGATAGGGGAAAAAGCATTGAATTCGCGACCGTCATCGCGACCGTCATTGCGACCGTCATCACTTATACTATATAAACTGCGCGTCATAGAAAACGGGCACCCTAAAAAATGGGTCATTTTTGATGTCGCGTATCTCCTGAACCTGTTGTCCGATTTAAATGATTTTTTGAATATGTTATAGCCCTATTCTTTGTCAATATCCCTGTATTAATATTTTTGCAAAACAGGTAAATTTTCATTGTATACCGGGTGTACGAATCAAACTGTGTTTTTTTCTCAAAGTTCGCAACACCCTGTGGATTATTCTAGCATTTATAAAATACTGAAATTAAAATTCAACTATAGCCTCAGGTTTTCTTAACATTGTGTTTTTTGATTCATTCGCTTATGTTGGATAATACAAAAGTTATGGACTTTAACAACTAGCCATGTTCTTTATCAGTATAATAAGTCTAAAGTGTTTCAGGGACTAAATAAGTTCGACAAACTTTAAGGGGTAATTCTGCATTAAAAATAATGACAGTTTGCTTTATAATCATATATCCGCAAAAGCTTCGTTTCCGAGATACGGGATGTTAAATTTTTTCTTACAAACTGATGATTTATTTATTGCTTTAAAACCGGTTGAGATATGCAAATGAAGTTTTGTAGGTTTTAAGAGATGGTTATTGGGCATTTTTTGACATTCAACTAAGAATTTTATATTCACTATTGGAGCGCATACGGGTAATATGACCGATCATATTATTCGTATGTACGCCAATGGTGAATAAAAAATTCTTAATTGTATATCAAAAAATGTTCAAAAATTACGTCTTAAAACCCACCAAATTTCATTTGCATATCTCAACCGGTTTTAGGGCAATAAATAAATCGTCAGTTTTTAAGAAAAAATTCAACATCCTGTATGTCGGAAACGAAGCATTTGCGGACATATGTTTATAAAGCAACCGGTCATTATGTTTTCATGCAGAATTACCCCTTAAAGTTTGTCGTACTTCTTTAGAAACACCCTGTACTGATAAAGAGCATGCCTAGTTGTTAAAGTACATAACTTTTGTATTATCCATCATAAACGAATGAATCAAAAAACATAATGTTAAGAAAACCTGAGGCTATAGTTGGGTTTTAATTTCAGTATTTTATAAATGCTAGAATATGCCACAGGGTGTTGCGAACTTTGAGAAAAAAACACAGTTTGATTCGTACACCCGGTATACAATGTAAATTTACCTGTTTTGCAAAAATATTAATACAGGGATATTGACAAAGAATAGGGCTATAACATATTCAAAAAATCACTTACATCGGACAACAGGTTTAGGAGATATGCCACATCAAAAATGACCCATTTTTTAGGGTGTCCGTTTTCTATGACGCGCAGTTTATATTAGAATGTACATATGAATTGTATAGAAGTATTTAAATTTAAAATAAATTTAAAACCTATTTTAGGATGGTGAAAAAAGATTTATTTCGCGACCGTCATAGCGACCGTCATCTCTTCGACGAAATAAATTTTGTACGTATCCATATTATGTGTATCTATACATAAATTGTATAGAAGTATTTAAATTTAAAATAAATGTAAAATCTATTTTTCGATAGGGAAAAAATATTTATTTCGCGACCGTCATCTCTTCGGCGAAATAAATTTTGTACGTATATGTATTGAAGTTAAAACTTCTTTAGGAACGTTGTGCACTTTTCGGATGGGAAAAAGTATTAAATTGGCGACCGTAATTGCGACCCTCGTCGACTCGAAGAAAAACATTTTTGAAGTGAAAACTTCTTGACGGTCGTTGTGCACTTTTTGGATGGGGAAAAAGTATTAAATTAGCGACTGTCATTGTTTCGACGAAATAAATTTTTGAAGTGAAAATTTCTTTAGAGACGTTGTGCACTTTTTAGATAGGGAAAAGGTATTGAATTAGCGAACGTCATCGCGACCGTCATCGCTTCGGCAAAATAAATTTTTAAAGTGAAAACTTCTTTAGGGACGTTGTGCACTTTTTGGATGGGGAAAAATTATTAAATTTGGATGGGGAGAAAGTAATAAATAAGCGACAGTCATCACTTCGACGAAATAAACATTTGAAGTGAAAACTTTAGGGACGTTGTGCTCTTTTTGGATGGAAAAAAGTTATAAATTATCGACCGGCATCGCGACCGTCATCGCTTCAGTGAAATAAATTTGTAATCTTGAGGGACGTGCACTTTTTGGATGGGGAAAAGTATTGAATTAGGGACCGTCATCGCTTCGACGAAATAAATATTTGAAGTGAAACTTCTTTAGGAACGTTGTGCACTTTTTCGATGAAAAAAAGTATTAAATTAGCGATCGTCGTCGTTTCGATGAAATCAATTTTTGAAGTGGAAACTTCTTGAGGGACGTTGTGCACTTTTTGGATGGGGAAAAATATTAAATTGAAGTCAGATATTAAATTTTGAAGTCAAAAATTTCTTTAGGGACGTTGTGCACTTTTTGGATGGGGATAAATTACTAAATAAGGGACCGTCATCGCTTCGACGAAATAAATATTTGAAGTGAAACTTCTTTAGGGACGTTGTGCACATTTTGAATGGGGGAAAAGTATTGAATTAGGGCCGTAATCGCTTCGACGAAATAAATATTTGAAGTGAAACTTATTTAGGGACGTTGTGCACTTTTTCGATGTAAAAAAGTAATAAATTAGCGACTATCATGGCTTCGACGAAATAAATATTTGAAGTGAAAACTTTTTGAGGGACGTTGTGCACTTTTTGGATGGGGAAAATTATTAAATTAGCGACCGTTATCGCTTCGACGAAATAAATTTTTGAATTGAAACTTTTTTAGGGACGTTGTGCACTTTTTCGATGGACAAAAGTATTGAATTAGCGACCGTCATCGCTTCGATGAAATCAATTTTTGAAGTGGATTCTTGAGGGACGTTGTGCACTTTCTGAATGGGGAAAATATTATATTAGCGAACCTTCATCGCTTCGACGAAATACATTTTTAAAGTGAAAACTTTTTGAGGGACGTTGTGCACTTTTTGTATGGAGGAAAAGTATTGAATTAGGGCCATAATCGCTTCGACGAAATAAATATTTGAAGTGAAACTTATTTAGGGACGTTGTGCACTTTTTCGATGTAAAAAAAGTAATAAATTAGCGACTATCATCGCTTCGACGAAATAAATATTTGAAGTGAAAACTTTTTGAGGGACGTTGTGCACTTTTTGGATGGGGAAAATTATTAAATTAGCGACCGTTATCGCTTCGACGAAATAAATTTTTGAATTGAAAATTTCTTTAGAGACGTTGTGCACTTCTTGGATGGGGAAAAAGTATTGAATTTGCGACCGTCATCACTTCGCTGAAATAAATTTTGTACATGTATAAATTAGATTAGCCAGGCCGATTAGATTAGCCAGTTGATCAGATTAGCCAAGCGGACTGAGGCGCACGATTGACAAATCTATAGTGGATATGCGGTCGAGGCGATCAAGGTTCGAGCTCCAGCCCGGTGAATAGAAAAATAAAAAGGCTGACGTCGTAGTCTAAAATTCTAAAAGGAATCTACGACTTGGTATGGAATAAGCTGGTGTCTGATCGGCCTATGGAGGAGTACGGCAAGGGATAAGGGCTTGCGGCTCGGTGACACTCCTTCACAGATCCCTACCGGAAGGGCGTTGACGCCTAAAAAAACGGTGTATATAATATATAAATTATGTGTATGTATACATAAATAGCATAGGGCATACGCATCGCGTATATCGTATATGATATAGGTATAGCACTTCTTTTAGGATGGGGTAAAAGCATTGAGCTCGTAATTTATATACTATAAGAAGTTTTCACTTCTGTCGGCACTCCCACGAGTGCCTTCAATTTTTTTTATTGAAAATTGACATATTGCATTCTTATGGCAGGAACATCTTAAAATAAATAACAGTGAAATTTGTACACCCCATAAAAATTGTATGGGGTTTTGTTCCCTAAACCGCTCCAAACTTTGTGTACGTTCATATTAAATTATTATTGTTGTACCATTAGATAAACAAAATATTTTTAAAACTTTTTTGCCTCTTAGTAAATGTTTGTGTACGTTCCAATAATTAAACTATTATTGTGTCACCATTAGTTAAACACAGTGTTTTTAAAGCTTTTTAGCCTCTTGGTATGTTTTGATATCCCACCTTTTATCAAGATGTGGCTTCTTTTTAATATGTTTCAAAATATATCTACCTAAAAACGTAAATTATAAATAAATTTTCATATTATTACCAGGTCTCTATAATCGTACTTTTAACCATATGCATGTGGTGGATTTGACAAATCGATGCCTGAGAAGCCAATCGGTGGAAGTCAAAAAGTGTTTAAAATGAGATACTAAGATGTGTCTAAAAGTAGTTGAAGAAATATAAGTAGTTATTAAAAACAAATAAACCGTCTTTATTTATCATAATATGGGTAATGCATTTATAAATACAAACAAGGAAATTATAATGTTATTAAATACAGTGTGGCCCAAAGAAAACAGTCCACCTCGATATTTGGCAGTAGTTATTAGATTTTAAGGAAATGCCGAAACAGGTCGATTTTTGATCTAATGGGGACACATTTTTACGGTACATACATCTGTCATTTGTCAACCCCCTCTCTTCCACTTCCCCGACCTCTTATTTTTAAATAGGGAATAGTGTTCAAGCTGCCACCCATCTGTCTCTTATTAGGTTGAATATTGAATTTAAGCAACAAACAATTTTTATATATCAAATAAACATTTTTTTCTGTTTTCTGTCAGAAGTAGAATGTATTTTGAGTTAAATAAATGACATACATTCTTCTTTTTGTATCAATTAATTTGATTCAAAATAGTTTTTCTTGGACACCCTATATAAATAAGTATGTCAATGTTAATATTACTGAATAGAGAATTAAATAACCTTTTAAATTAGCTATCACACGACACCTATTCCCTATTTAAAAATAAGGGGTGGGGGAAGTGGAAGGGAGGGGGTTGACAAATGACAGATATATGCCCCGTAAAAATGTGTCCCCCTTAGATCAAAAATCGACCTGTTTCGGCATTTCCTTAAAATCTAATAACTACTGTCAAATATCGAGGTGGACTGTTTTCTTTGGCCCACGCTGTATAATAATAATATTATTATGTGTTACATCTCATATGTCAACTATTTTCAATGGGAAATAAGCCAGAATTTTACCAAAAAAAAATGATTTTATTAACGTTTCGACGCCCAAGTCGGGTGTCGGTGTCAAAATACAAAAAATATTAATGAATTAAACAAAAATGTTGTTGCTTAGTAAAAAATTCTTCTAATAATTTATTTAATCTGACTCATTTATATCGTCAATTCAGACATGCATTATACATTTTAAAGTAGAAGACTTTAAAATGATATTGCCAATATTGATAAGTTGCGTTCCTGGGACGACTTTACTAAAAGATAGCCCATTCGATTACATGAAATCAAGCTCAACTCAAGAATATCCGCCACAAAAAATCATAGCATGTGATCTGTCTTTAAAAAGACAACCAAATGCAACGGTGGCTTTAAAATTCTCGCGCTAGAGATTCCATAGTATATATATATATATATATATATATATATATATATATATATATATATATATATATATATATATATATATATATATATATACAGGGTGTCCCGAAAAGATTGGTCATAAATTATACCACAGATTCTGGGGTCAAAAATAGGTTGATTGAACCTCACTTACCTATATACAATAGTGCACACAAAAAAAGTTACAGCCCTTTGAAGTTACAAAATGAAAATCGATTTTTTTTCATATATCGAAAACTCTCAGAGATTTTTTATTGAAAATTGACATGTGGCATTTTTACGACAGCAATATCTTAAAAAAAGAATTAAGTAAAATTTGTGCACCCCATACAAATTTTATGGGGGTTTTGTTCCCTTAAACCCCCCAAACTTTTGTGTACGGTCCAATTAAATTTTTATTGTGGCACTATTAGTTAAACACATTATTTTTAAAACTTTTTTGCCTCTTAGTACTTTTTCGATAAGCCAGTGTTTATCGAGATATTTTGAATATTTGTCGAATCCACCACATATTTGTATATGGTTAAGTACGGTTATAGAGACCTGTTAATAATCTGAAAATTTATTTATAATTTACATTTTTAGGTATATTTTGAAAAAGAAGCTACATCTCGATAAAAGATGACTTATGAACAAAAGACTAAGAGACAAAAGTTTTAAAAACACTGTGTTTAACTAATGGTACCACAATAATAGTTTAATTGGAACGTACACAAACATTAGGGGGGTTTAAAGGAACAAAACCCCCATAAAATTTTTACGTAAATATATTGAAAAAGAAGCCGCATCTCAATAAAAACTGGCTTATAGAAAAAATACTAAGAGGCAAAAAAGTTTTAAAAACGTTGTGTTTAACTAATGGTACCACAATAATGAATTAATTGGAACGTACACAAAAGTTTGGGGCGGTTTAAGGGAACAAAATCCCCATAAATTTTTTATGGGGTGGACAAATTTCACTATAATTTTGTTTTAAGATGTTCCTGACATAAGAATTATACATGTCCATTTTCAATAAAAAATCTCTAATAGTTTTCGATATATTGAAAAAAATCGATTTTCATTTTGTAACTTCAAAGGGCTGTAACTTTTTTTGTGAGCACATTTGTACTAAGGTAAGTTAGGTTCAATCCAACTATTTTTGACCCCAGAATGTGTGGTATAATTTATGACCATTCTTTTCGGGACACCCTGTATATATATATATATATATATATATATATATATATATATATATATATATATATATGTATTCTCCGAGAATTTTACTGCCACCGTTGCATTTGGTTGTCTTTTTAAAGACAGATCACATGCTATGATTTTTTGTGGCGGATATTCTTGAGTTGGGATTAATTTCATGTAATCGAATGAACTATCTTTTAGTAAAGTCGTCCCAGGAACGCAACTCATCACTATTGGCAATATCATTTTAAGGTCTTCTACTTTAAAATGTATAATACATGTCTGAATTGCCGATATAAATGAGTCAGATTAAATAAATTATTAGAAGAATTTTTTATAGTCGGTTCGCTAAACTCAGACACAACTGGCTAGTGATTTTAGTAAGTAATTTTGCCAATTTGGTAAAATTGGCAAAAAAAATAATTACTAAATAGTTGATAATTTCTAATTAATTAGTAATTTTGTCAATTTTGGCAAAATTGGCCAAAAACAAAAAACTTACCAACTAAAATCACTAGCCAGTTGTGTCTGAGTTTAGCGAACCGACTATACTAAGCAACAACATTTTTTGTTTAATTCATTAATATTTTTTGTATTTTGACAACGACACCCCCGTAAATATTTAAAATATCTCGATAGAAACTGGCGTATCGAAAAAGTACTAAGGTAAAAAAGTTTTAAAAGCATTGTGTATAACTAATGGTACCACAAAATAATAATTTAATTGGAACGTACACAAAAGTTTGGGGGGAGAGTTAAGGGAAAAACATAATGTTTTTAAGATGTTCATGCGATAAGAATACCACATGTTTATTTTCAATAAAGAATCTCTATAGCTTTCGATATATTGGAAAAAATATATTTTCATTTTGTAACTGCAAAGGGCTGTAATTTTATGTGTGCACATTTGTACTAAGGTAAGTTAGGTTCAATCGAACTATTTTTGGTCACAGAATATGTGATATAGTTTATGACCTGCCTTTTTGTTACACCCTGTATATTAAAGCAAAAGATACAATTTAAACTCCAGGATATAGAATCAAATTACACCTTTACTCTGAACTTTAAACTATTAAACTACAGACTCTATGGGACTCAAATATTTGGACTTTATCATACTCACCTAAAATATTTACCAGTGGTTTTTGCAAGTCTCGTATCTATAGCAAGATATATTGGTGTTTGCGCTCCTTGTTTTGGACTCTTTATAAAAGGCCACATCAAAGGTTTGAGCAATATCGACGAGATCCAGCTGCTAAAGAAACTCATATGTCTGGTAAGTTCTGTATCTACAATTCCTGGATGAACACTGTTTGCAGTAACACCAGTTCCTGGAAAAAAATTAAATTTTAATGTTCAAGTTGTATGGAAATGAAAAGTGAAATAGATTAAAATAAAACTTATATTTTTTGACTATGGGTGTACACGTGTACACTGTACACATGATAATAAAATATTGTTGTGTGAAGTGTGAATATTTAGGAGAATCAAAATTAAAAATGACAATTACTTACTTACTTATTCCCTGCGTTCCCACTGGAACAGGGCATCTAATGTCACTCTCCATTCTTGACGATCTTGTTCTTTTTCTCTGACTTCTTTCCAGGCTATGCCGACGTTTTCTGCTTCTTTAATAATTGTTTTCTTCCATGTATTTATCGGCCTCCCGTTTCCGTTTTCCTGGAAGTTGGAATGCTTGTTTTATTATGTCCGTGCCCGGTTTACGCAGAGTATGGCCAAACTATTTTCATCTTCTCTTTCTTATTTCTTTATGTATTGATTCTTGTTTAGTTTTTTTTCCATAAGTTTGAGTTTGTGATCCGGTTGAGCAAAAATATTCTTAGAATTTTTCTTAAGCATTTATTAATGAATGATTGAATCTTTCCAGTTTTGTGTTTTGTTATTCTCCAAGTTTGTGATCCGTATAATAGAACTGCCTTTATATTACTATTGAATGTTTTTACTTTGATGTCCACTTTTATCTCATTAGATTTCCATACTAGTTAACATAATGTGCTATCTGTGCTTTGCGAATTGGTGTTTGAATATCCTCCTCTGCTCATCCTGTCGTGTTCAGTATGCTTTCTAGATAACTGACTCTTTCCACTGATTTCGGCTCTTGGTTTTCTATTTGTCTGCCCATTTCTCTCGGCGTGTTAATCTTCATTAGTTCAGTTTTATTCGTGTTATCTCCATACCCAATTTTTTACCTTCTTTGGCTAATTTCTCACTTTTTTTCTACATGCTCTGTCTCTTTGCTGAAAATAGGAATACACCATCTGCGTATTAAAGATCTTTTAATTGGTCAAAGGTATTCCAGTGTATCCCAGTTTTACTGTTGCTACTTTTTCTCATGAGCCAGTCCATGACAATAATAAACAGAGTGGGAGACAGTATACAACCCTGTTTTACACCGCTGTTAATGTCGATTGGTTCTGTTAAATTCCCGTCGTATAATACTTTTGCTGTGGTGTTTTCATAAAACAACTTTATCATTATTAACAATTTGTCCGGTATCCCATAACTTTCTACTATTTCCCACAATTTTTCTCTGTGTAGGATATCGAACTGCTTCCTAAACTAAAGTTTGAATATAGTTTACTTTGCCATTCCACCGACTGCTCGACGATCCTTCTGAGCGTGCAGATCTGGTCTATACTTGACTTATTTGCTCAAAAGCCAGCTTGATTTGGTCTTAATTTTTGGTCCACTTTGTTTTTCATTCTATATACGGGTCATTATTTTACTCACAACATATAAGAGGGTTATAGATCTCCAGTTCTCGAACTTTGAGGTGTCGCTTTTTTTCGGGATAGTGATTATAATGCTTTCTGTCCATTTTCTTGGGATTTTCTGCTGACTCCAAATATTTTCAAATAGTTAATACAGTAAATGTGTCATTTCTTCAGTGTTTACTTTAGGCCGCACCTACATTGGATTCGTTTTTCTCCGATCCGATCAGATCAGATCAGATCCGACGTCGGATTAAAAAATAAACCCATAGTATTAAATGGCGGTGCCTACATTGGATCCGTTTTTCTCCGATCCGATCAGATACGATATCGGCCGACGTCGGGAGTAGCTTCTCCTATTCAGATCGAGAAGTGTTTGGTTTCATTCCGGTTTTTGCATTATAACTACTTTAATTTTTTGTTTTAACTATTTCATGAAATAAATCAACAATAAATAGGTTCCAAATCTTAATATTTAATTTTGTAATATGTGTCTCTACAAGATGTCTACAATGTTGTCTTGAATATAAGGGTTACAAAATCTCTTTATTTATAGGTATAAAATTTAATACCTCTAGCACAGAATAGGAAACAATAATTATTGTTTCCTATTCTGTCCCTCTAGGTAAATAGTTTTATTGGGATGGTTAATTTCACTTTGGTTATAAAATTCTAACGGGTACTAAGTATCTTTGAAATTGCCAAAATGATATTGGATAAAACCTTACAAAGAGAACCGAAGTTTATTACTGCTCAATTTGTGATAAAACCGGAAGTATAATTATTATACTACCTATTATGTGTTACTATATCTTTTTATATGAGAATATTTTTTAATACGGGCCAACACAAGGCTAGTTTGTAATAAATCAATGTATTTTTTCTTTTCTCATGAATTATTTTACATTCTTGTGACGAAAAAATAGGAAATAGGATCTTAAATTTATCAGGATAGTTATGTAGATTTTTGTTTATAGTAAATTCTCCTGAATATCTGTCTATTAAATTTATGTATCCATCTACGTTTTTTCTACGTCTTTTAAGAACGTTGTTTTCCAACAACAGCCAACACATTAACACATCTTCATCATTGTCGGTGGTCGGTGGTCGTGGTCGGAAGTTTACGGAACCAATGTAGGCACCCTCGCCGGAAAATCGGTCTATATTGGATCTGATCTGATCGGAGAAATACGGATCCAATGTAGATGCCGCCTGTCGGATCGGATCGGAGAAAAACGGATCCAATGTAGGTGCGGCCTTAAACAGTTCACCTACAATATCATCTGGACCGGCTGCCTTTTCCTTTTTGAGTTGTTTTACACTCTCTATTATGTCCTCTCAGCTCAAGTTGGAGACATCAATATCTAACAGTTCCGGGTTTTCTTCTTTCTCAATATTTTCTAATGAATTCACATTGCGGTTAAACAAGTCGGTGAAATACTCCATCCATCATCTTGCTATTTCCTTTTCTGTTGTTAGTGTTTGATTATCTTTATCTCTAATATGTGTGTTATGTGGAGAAATGACAATACGGGAAGAAAATCAAATGATTTGTTATAACTATAGAAATATAAAATGAGGCTATCAGATCAACAGTGGCCTAAGCCCAAAAACGATGTTTTGAGATGAATGTTATCTTTGGATTCGTATTTCAATTATGTTTATTATGTTTTCAAATTATGTAGCACCATCTAGCCAAGGTTGTGTTAATCCCCTGTTAATCCTAAAATTTAATGTTGCTGCTTTTATTGACATATTAATCTAAAAATGCTCAATTTGTGGCTTAGGCCACTTTTGCTCTGAGGGCCTCAAATATGAAATGGAACTGTACAGTCTTTACAACTGTAGAAACATTAAGCTATATCCACAGAATAAACTAAGAAGTCTGGTCTGAATGATGATAATAATGATACTTAACGCATTTGGAATCAAAAATACAGAATTTTATACACACCTTCTAATCTTTTTGCAAGTTCATTTGTAAATAATATATTCGCTAGTTTGCTTTGGGCATAAGCGTTGGATGGATCATAACTTTTATCACTGTTTAAATCTTCTTTATTTATTTCACCTCTTTTGTGAGCTACACTGGACACATTTATTATCCTGCTGGGGGCTGATTGCTAAAAATATCATGGTAATTAATTATACCAAAACATATTGCAAGTATTTTTCTTTTGTTTATAATAAAGAGAAAAAAATATTTGAAGTTTTAAAGTTTGAAGACTTTTGTATAATGAATATTAGGTTTTTTACAGTTGCAAATTAAATTATTTTATGTTGTTCTGAAGCTATTTCCTTGTGGCATTTTTATGATTAATTATTTATATGGGAAATAAGCCACAATTAAAATGAAAAAAATAATTTTATTAACGTTTCGACGCCCAAATCGGGTGCCGTTGTCAAAATACAAAATATTACTGATAATAATAATAATATTTTGTATTTTGACAACGGCACCCGATTTGGGCGTCGAAACGTTAATAAAATTATTTTTTTCATTTTAATTGTGGCTTATTTCCCATATAAATAATTAAATTATTTTATATAGATACAACTTTTAGAGAAAGGATTTAAAGACTTGCCTCAACATAATAATAAAGAAACTAGAATACATATTTAGGTGTAGAATGTGAAGTAGAGTTAAAAAAACTGCCAATAATATAGAAAAAAAAATGTCATTGCAAAATCTATTACTGATATTTTATGTGTATTTAAATTATAAAGTCCTGTTACAAAGAGAACCAAATAGCTATTTCAATTAAAAATCAATCAATAGAAACAACATGGTGTTTACAAAAACAGAAAAGGTAACACTAGCCCTCACGCAATTTTCCCCTTCTAGCCATATTTTCAATTTGAAAAAATATATAGGGAAAAATCAGATTTTCTTGACATGTCATTCCTATTGCAGCGATCATTTCATTGGCTAGAATTAGTGGCGAGTATATATGACGTCATTATTATATTTGGTGAGATGGTAAATGGTAACTGACGTCTGTCACAATATTGGAGGTTAAATATAATGTCAAATTATATTTTATTTCTTTAGTTTATATTTTAACGAGTTTATTTTTTAACCAACTTCACTTTCCCTTCTATATCCTTTATTGGGCGATTAGGTTCGTAATAGTTTTGTTGCATGGTAGGTTCACTTAGGCGTTAATTTTAAGAAATGTTGCTGGCTAAATGGGCACAGCTCCCAAAGGCCATAAAAGAAGAAAAAATAAACAAACAAAAATCTTACATAACCTTCTATTGGACAACATGATTTTGACAATTATATTACAGATAGTTACCTTTGTTTCACACTCTTAAAGACAAAGAGAAACAGCGAAGCCGGTAGCTGCTGTAGTAAATAGATGGGTTTTTTTATTTGGCAACAGCGCTTTGCTGCTAAACTTGAAAGCGAAAAAACTAATATGAGGAAAAATTTATTGAAGTTGTTTGCCTTCAAGTTTGTACCGGTCGGGTTATGCGTCATTAAATCTATGACGTGCATGCCTAATTGTTTGACTTTTAGAAACAAATAAATTAAACTGGCTCTAGAAAATTCAAAATCAATATTAAATTCAAAAAAACATAAATACCTCAATATTATGAACCCGTAGCCTCCTAAATTATACTCTTTTATTGAACTATAGACACTTAACCACCCAATAAGACCCGTTGTTTCTATTTATACGGCTCTGTCATATAAAATTTCAAAAAAAGCTTTCATTTTAGAATAAACTAAATTTTCAACTTAATTTATCGTGAAGAACACAATAGAACTATAAATACAATAAAATACAATATGTTCAATTACCCAACCACTCCAGATTAATTTCATTTAATCGTAAAAAGTCTTTTTCCTAGTACATATTCCTCTTACATAAACTTTTGTTCTAGTAAAAAACCTTTTAGACCATAATATTAGGTACAAATCCAATTATTACGTCTGAAATTTTACATATTCTTGTAATTTATTTAAATCAGGAATTCTTTGAATTTAATAATCAAAAATTTACAAATAACAGTGCAGGACTTTCCTGGATGGCCTAAATTCCCAAAGGTATATTAAACAAGTTTCAGAAATCGGTTTGTTTACCTGTAGCACCCTGTAGTTAATTTATTCCGTATTCTAAACCCTTCTATGTTTTTCGAACTGTTGGATAAAGTTGTAAGTATTCTTTTTTATTTTGGAGAATTCTTTTTGCCTGAAAAAGTTGTTTGTGTTCTATTCGTTCAGGAATAATTGAGATGCATTGGGTATTGTAAAAATAACAGGATTTTTGGAATAAGGAGTTCAGTTATCATTTGAACGTCCTGCAATTTAACGGGGCGGGTTTTTTGCACTTGTACAAATAAATTGTAGTTATAAATAAATTAGATGCGCTTTAGTTATTTTTTTGTCGAGAAAAATTGACGAGATCCACAAACTAAACAACCTACTGAATCCTGAAAAGGTTTTAAAATCTGTAAGGCAGATGGAACACGCCATTTTTAATATATCGTCAGTTTTTGTCGGCTCTTCAGATGAGACTATAAGGTTGAAATCCAAGACACAAATTAAAACAGATTAAGTTGGGATTAGAAAGGCTCTCTTCAAATATCGGTGAAATTTCAAATCAAATGAGCAGTCTTACTAAAAATCTATCTACTTTACCAACTAAAAAAGAGATATTGAAGAAAAATACATCTTATGCCACCGCAAGTACCCAAACTGAAGTGCCCCGACATTTCGAACCAAGTCGAGAGCAAAAGCCAAAAATTACAGACGGCAAATGTCACTTTGTATTAGTAACTTGAACCAAACGTACACCACTATACAAGTCGTTCACTATATTAAAGAAAAGCTTGGCATTAAGGAATATATTAGATGTTACGCACTTCTTAAAGATGCCGACACAACAACTGGCTCTTCGGTCTTCAAAATAGGTATAAAATCTAAAACATCGATTAACTTTTATTTAATAAGGAAATTTGGCCACCTGGTGTTAACGTTAAATGGTCTCTATAGAACCTTCCTATTCTGAACCAACGCTTTCATCTGAGTCACATAAGAATCCGAAGAATCTCAGAAGTCCTGTCACCTTGGAAAATCCAATTACCAATTCACGAAAGGACAAAGATGAAGTAGAAAACACAAACATACGTACAGACAAGCAGGCCATCGAAGTTTGTAAATCTAAGAATCCGTTACATTCGCCTATAAATTTCATTAAGAAGGATACTTTAGAACCATCGATAAATCTGGATCATTTGACCCTACCAAGAGTTAGATTAACCAATAACTCGAATAGTCGATATCTTCTAGCCAGATTAAGGGAACCGGATATCTTAAAATCCATTAAACTTCATCTTGCTTATCTACACGACCAACCTGCCTCAGTGTTTTATGATGGATTTACCAACACAAGCGTTAAACTATTTTTGGCTTCCGAGGGACTTCCTACTAAAACTGAAGATCTACGACAAATTCTGCTAGAATTTAACAATGCCTATGGAATTGGTCCAGATGAGGTGGAAGCTGATCTTGCTGCTTTTAGGTCTTTTCTCACTTCTGAAAGGATTATACACCTGCAAAAATCAAGGGAATGTCACCGAAATTACTACTCCGCTGTCTCTCCAAAACGAAATTTTTAAACATCACGACGTGTTCTGAGGGACTAGAATCCTCAAATTGTTTTAGTGATAACAGCTTTAGCACGGTTCTGATTAATATTCGTTCTATAAGATACAAAACTGATGAATTGTTCTTGTTCCTAGAGGAATTGGGATTTCCCCCCCCCTAGTTGCGGTTACAGTGTACTGGCTTGAAGTCTCAATCTTTATATTATTTGCATTTATAGATCACCTGACCTACCCCATAAAAGTAGAAAAATTTTATGCGGGGACTTTAACATTGATTATGCTGCTGCTTGTGCTACACAAATATCCTTGATCAACATATTTAAATCGTATGGTCTAACACTGCACGTTGATTCTCCTACAAGGATTACAAAAATTTCATCTACCATAATTGATTATACTGTCTCAGATTTCTCACCCCTTGATGTCCACTCTACAATTATTAATGCTGGACTATCTGATCATGAAGCAGTTTATACGAGGTTTAATATCTTTAGCAAACCCTCCTCGAAAACCCGACGTTTAGGCAGGATTTTTTCTACCCGGAACTTTCGTAATTTCCAAAATTTATGCTTAACCTTTGAGTGGCGCTTTCCTGCTATGGACGTTGATAATAATTTCAGTGATTTTTTAGATAAGCTTGTCTGTATCTTCAATAAAGCATTTCCTTTAATTCTAATTAAGAAAAAACATCGCAAACCCTGGACTACTAAAGGTATCCAAATATCTTCCAAGAATATGCGTTCACTACTCTACATCAAGAAATTTACTACCAACGTCTCTATCACTGAATATGTCACCAAGTACAGGGCAACCTAATAAAATCAGCTAAAAAAGTCTACTTCCAAAACCGTCTGGGAAGCTCTAAAAGTGTTGCAAAAGAAACTTGGTCCATAATAAAGGATCTTCGAAATAAAACTTACACTGCTCAAACATGGTCCCTTCCAAACCCTGAAAATCTAAATGAATACTTTGTTAATGTGAGTAAAAATATTACATCAAGTATTTTGCCACAAAAAGATCCCATTTGCTATCTCCCTAGTTCAAGAAAGGTCTCGAATTCATTCTTTATAAAACCAGTCGATAAATCTGAACTGATCCAAGCAATCAATAGTATCAAAAGCAAATCTTCCTGTAGTACTGATGGTCTATCGATAAAAATTTTTTCTAATCTCCCAGAAAATGTGTTGGAAGTCCTCATCTCACTGATTAATGATTCTTTTGCGAAAGGCAAATTTCCAGAGTGCCTAAAGACTCTCATCATTATTCCTTTTCATAAAGGTGGTGAAATATATAATACCTGCAATTATAGACTTATTGCACTACTACCGGTACTCTCCAAAATTATTGAGAGACTCATAAAAGCCCGACTTATGTCCCTTCTCGTTGACAACAACATTTTATCACAAAATCAGTTCGGCTTTTTAAATAATAAATGCACCACTGATGCCATGTTTTCTGTACTACATGAGGTTTATCAAGCACTGAACAATAATCTTCACACTACCACCGTTTTTTGTGACTACGCCAAAGCTTTTGATTGTGTAAATCACAACATCTTGATAAAGAAACTAAATTTCTACGGAATTCGAGGTATTTCTTTGAATTGGTTCCAATCTTACTTAGATGATAGGAAACAACTGGTTAGAACAAATGATACAGACTCTAGTCTCAAAAACACTGTATGTAGGGTACCTCAAGGATCAGTATTGGGTCCTCTACTTTTCCTTATCTTTATTAATGACATCACTGGTTTAAAAATCGATGGAAAAATCTTTCTTTTTGCTGATGATACCAGTATCACTTAGAGCAACTCAAATATTGCAACTCTTCATGCTACTATAACTTCTGATCTACTTACAATAAAAACCTGGTCTGACTCTAATTTACTCTCGTTTAACGTAGATAAAACAGTAGCATTATCTTATAAAGGAGCTCTTCAACCCTTACCTCTTAATAGCAGCCAGATCAGTACTGTTGAGTCTGTAAAATTTCTTGGTATTTTTTTAGACAGCAACCTTAAATGGTCGCTCCATATTAATTTGTTAAGGAAGAAACTATCTTCAGCTTGCTATGCTATAAGATCTGTTTCGAATGAACTCAATTTAGCATCTTCCAAAATAACATATTTTTCTTTGTTCGAGTCACATCTTCGTTATGGTCTTCCTTTTTGGGGTTCTGGTACAGCTGCCCAATTCGATGTTATTTTAAAATTACAAAAAAGAGCAATAAGATATCTGTTTGGCCTCAGAAGAACAACACATTGTAGAAGTTACTTCAAAGATCAGAGAATTTTAACCCTTCCATCTTTATATATTTTAGAAACTGTTTGCTTAATTCGTAAACATCTACATGTCTTTCCACCAAGACCTAATCATGACTACTTCACGAGAAATTCTACCTTTGACGTCTATTTACCGACCCCGTCATCTGAGTTAGTAAAGAAATCTATTTTATATTCCGCAAAAAGACTTTACAACCATCTCCCTCTAGAACTTAAATCTGCAGCATCTTTCCCCAAATTCCGTAAACTGACAAAAGCCTACCTATCCGAAAGACCATATTATGCAGTAGAAGATTTTCTTAAACAAAGAAATTACAGTACCCTTTGCACAAGTAGTTATTTTTATTATTATTTTTCATCTATATTTGGGTGTCATATGCAGCAGCTTAACTTTTAAACTTAATTACTAGGTAGACTATGCAATTTGCATTTTATTTAAATTTTTAAATTTTGCTATTGGTTAACTGTTTAACTTCATTATTATTATTTTGTTTTAATTTATACTGACGATTTATGTAATTTTAGTAAATTGAATTTTTATTGTTTTGTTTTCTTGACTTTTTGTAAGCTTTGTCGATAAAATTGTACAATTTTTCATGACAATAAAGCATATTTCTATTCTATTCTATTCTTGTCTTTTTTGTATCAATTGTTTTGTAAATATTAATAGGCCTAGATCCCGCTTACCAAAAAAAGTTGAATAATAGCAAGCTGAAAATTTGATAATAGCTTAACGGTGTCTAGTCGGACAAACTTTGATGTACGGGAACACTGGAAAAGGGGAAGTTTTAATTGTGGAACAGTTTAAAAATTTGGAACGTCAGATTACGAAAACGCTCCATGTATTTTGTCGGACAGAACTTCCAATTAATTTGTTACCGTTTCATTAAATTCTCATGTAAAAATCAGACTGCTATTTATCACCAATATAATTCCTGTCATTTGACATGTTCTTCGTGTTGGACTCATTAAAATGCCCAGTTGGTGATAAATGACAGTCTGATTTTTGCATGAGAGTTTAATGAAATGGTAACAGATCAATTGGAAGTTCTGTCCGACAAAATACATGGAACGTTTAACTTCCCCTGTTCCAGTGCTCCCATACATCAAAGTTTGTCCGACTATACACCGTTAAACTATTAACAAATTTTCAGCTTGCTATTAATCAACTCTTTTTGGTA
Source organism: Diabrotica virgifera virgifera (assembly GCF_917563875.1). NCBI lineage: Eukaryota > Metazoa > Arthropoda > Insecta > Coleoptera > Chrysomelidae > Diabrotica > Diabrotica virgifera. The sequence continues at coordinate 148,174,846 of NC_065448.1, read as the reverse complement.
CGCGGTATCCAGGTCTATAAAGTGTTGTAAATAAAATAATATAAAGTACCTAAGTCTTTTTATTTAAATAAATATAAGTTAGTATCTAAAAAAAGTAAATATAAAAATAAATCAGAAAAGTCACTCTCGCATAATAATAGGCAATCAAGCCCATTACTATCAGATATTTTTATGGATCCTCTAAAAACAAAGATTTCAAAACAGTTTCAAACAGACAATATACTGTATGCGTTACAGTAACTAACAGGCAAGTAAACCAATTCCTATCTTACATTAATTTACTCCACAGGCGCATTGAATTTACAATACAAACAGAACATACAAATTTTCTAGATTTAAAAATCATCAGAACATAATGGTAGGGGAGCAAAGTATGCTAAATGTGCAGTCACTCGAGCGCTTTGGAGACCTATTGGGTTGTGAAGAGTAGGTCCTAAAACCAAAAAAAGTTAAGTAACATTTTCCATTTTAGTGGGCGCTTGCCATTTTTTAATTTAATTTTCCATTTCCAACAATCGTTTTTTCCGATTATAACGCCATCTATGCATAATTTGAAAAAATGTTCCGAATAAAAGTTACTTATTTTTTCGTAAGGAATCCAAATCTGCAATAAAAATGGGGGCTCCTATTTAAGATTTTAAAGTAACCCCCCACCCCGCCTCCGTGGGGGTCTTGTTTGGTGTCATTCGATAGATTTTTTAAAAATATTAAATAAGTGTATTTTACAGTTTTTCGATTTGATGTTCATTTCGCGAAATATCGCGGGATTCGTATTTAAAATATTTAATTTACCCCCTACCCCTCTCTGTGGGAAGTCGTGTTTGGTATCATTCGATAGATTTTTAAAAAATATTGAGCATATATTTTTTAGTTTTTCGATCTGTTATTCATTTCGCGAAATATTCACTTTTTTCTTGTGAAACTTTGGGACTCACCCATTTCCTTACGCCTGGCTCAAATCGTCAGATTTTTGAAATATACACTCTTTTGCATGTACTTAACTTACCTTATCTTAATCTGACAATTTCGAGTTTTTTTAAGGATAGATTTTTTTTCGGGCCCCCCTTAACGAACTCCCCTGTGTTAAGAGCCAATATATGGTAGAGGTGCATCTGCAGGGTACCAGGTTTCTCTCCATATGATAATCTGACGCGCTCGAGTAACTGCAAAAATCCCCGCTTGGGCTCCCCTACCATAAGTTCTGAAAAACAAACATAAGTTCTCTGTATTTCATAAACCTACTCATACTGACAAAACTATACACAATTCATCATCCAATCTTACACAACATAAATTGTCAGCCTAGCACAGAATGTTAAATAGATAAACAGAAATTCCCATGTCAAAAAATAACTTTGAGGTAGAATTGAATATCATTAAGCAAATAGCAGTAAAAAATGAAACCGCCGAAAAATCAATAAAAAAATTTTTAACCAGAAACTGCAAGAAACCCTTGAAATTAGTCTTTCCACCATTAGAGAAAAAACTCGTATGTTCTGCTTGATTACATATAGAGGCAAGATATCAACTAACTAAACTATCCACACACATAGAAAAGAAAGAAATAAAGCCAGCATTCACAACAAACAACTTGTGCAAATATATTAAGAATGGTAGGGGAGCCCAAGCGGGGATTTTTGCAGTTACTCGAGCGCGTCAGATTATCATATGGGAGAAACCTAGTACCCTGCAAATGTACCTCTACCATATATTGGCTCTTAACACAGGGGAGTTCGTTAAGGGGGGCCCGAAAAAAAAATCTATCTTTAAAAAAACTCGAAATTGTCAGATTAAGATAAGGTAAGTTAAGTACATGCAAAAGAGTGTATATTTCAAAAATCTGACGATTTGAGACTGGCGTAAGGAAATGGGGGAGTCCCAAAATTTCACAAGAAAAAAGCGAATATTTCGCGAAATGAATGACAGATCGAAAAACTAAAAAATATGTTCTCAATATTTTTTAAAAATCTATCGAATGATACCAAACATGACTTCCCACGGAGAGGGGTGGGGGGTAAATTTAATATTTTAAATACGAATCCCGCAATATTTCGCGAAATGAACATCAGATCGAAAAACTGTAAAATACACTTATTCAATATTTTTGAAAAATCTATCAAATGGCACTAAACACGACCCCCCACGGAGGTGGGGGGTACTTTAAAATCTTAAATAGGAGCCCCCATCTTTTTATTGCAGATTTGGATTCCTTACGTAAAAATAAGTAACTTTTATTCGAAACATTTTTTCGAATTATGGATAGATGGCGTTATAATCGGAAAAAACGATTGTTGGAAATAGAAAATTAAATTAAAAAATGGCAAGCGCCCACTAAAATGGAAAACTTTACTTAATTTTTTTTGGTTTTAGGACCTACTCTTCACAACCCAATAGGTCCCCATAACGCTCGAGTGACTGCACATTTAGCATACTTTGCTCCCCTACCACAATAATAGGTGAGTGGGAGATACCACTAAAATGACCAGGTACTGACCACGGAGAGGTGAATGGCTAATTTTATTCATACTTTATATTTTCGAGGGTACTGAAAACGAAAATGAAGTTTATTTTGAATTTTATGTGGGGGAACATTGTCAAAATCGCAATTTTAACCTAAAAATAAAAAAAAATGAAATCACGCTTTTTTGCGTTTACCTCGCTACAACTTTGTTCCATTTTAATATTTTTTTCTAAAATTTTTACAATATATGGCTCTAACATTTCTGATTTACCTGTTTTAAGCTTTTATTCTTAACCTGATAATGGTTATGAATTTTTCTAAGGAAAAGGTGCGGATTTGTGCATTGCAAAGTTTAATCGCAAAAGCTGTGTGACGAAGTTTAAAATTTAGCTTCTTAATCACGTTTATGTTAAAGTAGAGAGTACAAAGAAGTTTTATGGTAAGATTTAGATCAAAATGTTTTATAGAAAAAAAAAAATAGTGCAACTTTTAATGTCGACATTAGAAATCTCCAATATAACGCTTAGTTTTCGAGATACTGACCATGGATGGTGAATGGCTAATTTTGGTCTTAGATTATGTTTTTGACCGTAATGAAAACGAAAATAAAATGTATTTTAAATTTTAGGTGGGGGAATATTGTCAAAATTGCAATTGTACCCTAAAAATAAAACAAAATTAAATCACGTTTTTTTGCGTTTAGCTCGCTACAACTCTGGTCCGTTTTAATATTTTTTTCTTAAGTTTGTACACTATATATTGCTCACTTTTTTAAAGACAATGGTTTCTGTTTAAAGCTTTTAGTCTTATTCTAGTAAAAGTTATGAATCTTTTAAAGTACAAGGTGCAGATTCGTGAATTGCAAAGTTTAATCGCAAAATTTGACTGACAAAATTTGAAATATAGATTTTAAATCAAATTCAAAATAAAACATGAGTACAAAGAAGTTTTCTGGAAAGTTTTGGATCAAAATGTTTTATAGAAAACAAATGGTGCAACGTTTAACATCTACGTTATAAATCCCCAAAATATCGCTAATTTTTCGAGATACTGATCATTAGTGGTGAATGGCTAATTTTGGTTTTACTTTATGTTTTTGATGGTGCTGAAAACGAAAATCAAGTTTATTTTGAATTTTAGGTGGGAGAATATTGTCAAAATCACAATTTTGCCCTAAAAATAAAAAAAGTTAAACGTTTTTCTTAAAATTAAAAGTTGCACCATATTTTTTCTATAACACATCTAGACCTAAAACTCCCCATAAAACTTCTTTGAACTCTATGATTTAACATAAACGTTATCAAATAGATAAATTTTAAATTTTGTCACTTAAATTTTGCGATTTAACTCAGCAATTCACGAATCTGCATCTTTTATTTTTAAAAATTCATAACTTTTATAAAGAAAAGAGTGAAAGACTATAGTTACTTTCATAGTCTTCACAAAGGTAAGAAATATATGCTGTAGAAATTTTAGAAAAAAATACTAAAATGGAACATAGTTGTAGCGAGTTAAACGTAAACATTCGTTACTTCACTTTTTTTTTCATTTTTAAGTTAAAATTGTGATTTTGACAATGTTCCCTCACATAAAATTCAAAATAAACCTCTTTGTCATTGTCAGCGCCATCGAAAACATAAAATAAGACCAAAGTTAGCCATTCACCTACCATGGTCAGTGTCGAAAAATAAACGTTATTTTGGGGATGTATAACGTCTATATTAAAAGTTGCGCCATTTTTTTTTCTGTTAAACATTTGTAACTAAAACTTTCCAGAAAACTTCATTGTACTCTGTGTTTTAACATAAACGTGATTAATAAGATAAATTTAAAATTTTGCCTCTCAACTTTTGCCATTAAACTTTGCAATTCACGAATCTGCACCTTGTACTTTAAAAAATTCATAACTTTTACTAGAAGAAGAATAAAATCTTAAAACAGATACCGTTAAAAAAGTGAGCAACGTATAGTGTACAATCCTTAGAAAAAATATTAAAATCGACCAGAGTTGTAGTGAGTTAAACACAAAAAACGTGATTTCACTTTTTTTACTTTTATGGTAAAATTGCGACTTTGAGAATATTCCCCCACCTAAAATTTAAAATAAATTTCATTTTCGTTTTCAGCACCGTCAGAAACATAATCCAAGACTAAAATTAGCCATTCACCACCCATGGTCAGTATCTCGAAAAATAACCGTTATACTGGGGTTTTTTAATGTCGACAATAAAAGTTGCACTATTTTTTTTTCTATAAAACATTTTGATCTAAAATTTTCCAGAAAACTTCTTTGTACTCTCTACTTTAACATAAACGTGATTAAGAAGCTAAATTTTAAACTTCGTCACTCAACTTTTGCGATTAAACTTTGCAATGCACAAATCCGCACCTTTTCCTTTGAAAAATTCATAACCTTTATCGGAATAAGAATTAAAGCTTAAAGCAGGTACCGTTGTCTTCAGAAATGTTAGTGCTATATACTGTAAGAATTTCAGAAAAAATATTAAAAGGTAACAGAGTTGTAGCGAGGTAAACGCAAAAAAAACGTGATTTAATTTTTTTTTATTTTTAGGTTAAAATTGCAATTTTGACAATGTTCCCCCACATAAAATTCAAAATAAACTTCATTTTCGTTTTCAGCACCCTCGAAAATATAAAGTATGAATAAAATTAGCCATTCACCCCTCCGTGTATCAGTACCTCGAAAACTAAGCGCTTTTGAGGGTGTCCCGTTCGTGTATAACAAGAACCAAAAGAAAGAGCACTTACGCAGTGGTGTATATACAAACTTACATGTGGTGACTGCCCAAAAACTTACATTGGTCAAACTGATAAAAGCTTTAAAAAATGTATAGCAGAACACAAAAGTCTTTCAATAATATAAAAACAGATTCCATGTATGCATTTCACCTTATAGATCATAATCACTCTTTTAACCCTTCTGTGCAAATGATCCTACACAGGTAGTTCACTTGAGGCTGACGATATACTAAAGTAATTTAGGCGCCCGTGCAGATGGCGTCGAAAGACGTGATGCGCCTGTGACTTAAGAAGCGTATTTTGACGTCATTCTCACGGAAAGGGTTAATGACCAATATTTTATGATATCGGTTCATGACCAATACGGTGAATGACCATATTCAAAATAAAGGCCTTAGCTATATTAATTAGAATCTATAAAAATTAATGAATTAAAAAAAAACAGATATAATTCTGATAAAAAATACAGATATAATTCTATAAACTTGAATGACCAAATTGAGACACACAGCTCTCCCCATCTCAACTTGTTCAGTTAAAAACTATAAAGTGTAGACTCATAGTATATAAATACACTGCACGTCAGGGGCAACGAGCACCCCACAAAATGGTTCATTTTTGATGTAGCGAATTACTAAAACATGTTGTCCGATTTAAGTAATTTTTTTAATATGTTATAGACTTATTCTTTAACAATCTCGCTGTTATAATATTGTTGCTAGATAGGTAAATTGTCTTTGTTTACCAGGTGTACCAATCAAACTGTGTTTTCTTCTGAAAGTTCACCACATTCTGTGGAATATTCTAGCATTTATTAAATACTGAAATTAAAACCTAACTATAGCCTCAGGTTTTCTTAACATTCTGTTTCTTGATTCATTCGCTTATGTTGAATAATAAAAAAGTTAGGTACTTTAACAACTAGCCATGTTCTTCATCAATACAGGGTGTTTCTAAATAAGTGCGACGAACTGTAAGGGGTAACTCTACATGAAAAAATAATGACCGTTTGCTTTATAAACATATATCCGCAGATGCTTCGTTTACGAGATAAGGGAAGTTGAATTTTTTGTTACAAACTGGCGGTTTTTTAATTTCTCTAAAACCGGTTGAGATATACAAATGAAATTTGGTAAGTTTTAAGAGATAGTTATTGCGCATTTCTGACATAGATACAATTAAGAATTTTATATTCACCATGGGCGTCCATACAGGTAATATGACCCGTATGCACGCCAATGGAGAATATAAAATTCTTAATTGCATTTCAAAAAATGAGCAATAACTATCTCTTAAAACCTACCAAATTTCATTTGTATATCACAACCGGTTTATAGCAATAAATAAATCGTCAGTTTGTAAGAAAAAATGCAACATCCCGTATCTCGGAAGCGAAGCATTTGAGGACATATTGATGTGTTTATAAAGCAAACGGTCATTATTTTTCCATGCAGAAATGCCCCAAAAAAACACCCTGTATTCATGAGGAACATGGCTAGTTGTTAAAGTACCTAACTCCTTTTTTATCCAACATAGGTGTACGAATAAAAAAATAGAATGTTAAGAAAACCTGAGGCTGTAGTTGGTTTACTTTAATAAATGCTAGAATATTCCACAGGGTGTTGCGAATTTTGAAAAAAAAAAAGAATGTGTGTGTACTTTGTAAGCACGTAAGAAGTTATACTTCTATTATATGATTTCAACGAAATAAATATACTTAAAAGTTTATTTGTATTTTATTTAATTAATAAACTAATTTTGATATTACCACTTTCAAAATTTTTTTATTAAAAAACCAAAAATTAAAAAAAAGGATAACAATCTTCCGTGTCAAGATTTGAACCCGGGACCTTCTCGTTATGTAGTCGAATGCTCTACCAATAACCCATCAGGGTTGAGTTTTTACGGCTTCTGGGACGTAATTACAAACGACGGTGACAAATAGATCAAGTGAGGTATTAAAATGTTATAATAGATATTTTATTATCTTACTCCCAAGGAAGACAAATCCAAAGACACAAAAATTATAATAAATATATTTACTAAAAACACTAATATATTATTTTCAAACCTTAGTTGCGCTGATACATACATAACTTGGATGATTTAGCAACTAACAACATACTGTCGGTGTGCGCATGCGACAGGAATGTAAAAATTCACCCTCTTGTCTAAAGAAGTATAACTTCAAAAACACAGTTTGATTGGTACTCTCGGTATACCTAGAATGACAATTTACCTGTCTAGCAACAATATTATAACAGCGATATTGTTAAAGAATAAGGCTATAACATATTAAAAAAATCACTTAAATCGGACAACAGATTTGGGAAATTTGAGACATCAAAAATGACCCATTTTGTGAAGTGTCCGTTTTCTCTGATGCGCAGTGTACATCATTTGAGCTGAAAACACAAACTGAAACAGCTGTAGTGACATTAATTTGTAATACATTTTGTGGAATATTGAAAAAAAAAGTTATCAATAGGGAACTTGCATAAAATTTTAAATTCGAAAAAAATGGTATAAATCACAACAGAACATAATTTAGAACTTGTATCAAAGATAAAAAAGTTTTGTTTGTCTTTCGTTTGGCCTCTAAAGACGAATAAAAATTCAACTTATACCAGCCACCCCAAAACGCGTCGTGACGTCACGGGGTTGTATGTTTACATTCTACACCAGTTGTATATATAATTTTAAATTAGACATTCTAAACGTCAGTAAAAAATACAGTTATGTGACGTTAAAAGTGTTTTTGATCGTTTGAACTATTCATAGAAAATTTGTACTTTTACAAAATGGTTTTATTTTCAATGGTAACCCTTCTTTCCTTTCCTTCAAAAACTGTATCAAACTCCAATCTCAACAAACTGGTATATATTATTACAACGACATACGATAATAGTAGATTATACCACGAGTCAATAATGATGGCTATTATTCCCGAGGAATATTTACGAACCGAGCCGCGTTAGCGGCGAGGGAGTAACATTCCGAGGGAATGAGAGCCATTATTGCGAGTAGTATACTCTACTTTATCTACGACAAATTAATTAATTTAAGATTTTTAATGAACAACTTTATTTGTTAAAAACATTAAAATTAGTAATAGTGCAATTAATAAACTGAATTGGTTGAGAATCATCATTAACTTTAGTAGAGTTTTTAATACAAATATTTACATAAGGTATTAAGGTAGATGCTGTTGCTGTAGCTAGTTCTACAATTTCTGGTGGTGTACAATTAAAAGATTCTTCATTTTCGTCCATCTCAACACAAACTGTCAAATATACTATTCGTTTGACAGTGACACTTTTTGAGGTTGATTATTTTGTTTCCGTGGTGAATTTTGTGATTGTTGTGCCAGAGGGATTAATAGCTATTAATCCCGCATTATTAATCCCTAAGGGATTATTATATGGCATTATATTGCAAACAACACAAGTATAATACATATATTATGTATCAGTCGTAGATAAATGTCATTAGAATATAAATATCTTTCCTTTATTCCCCGACGGCGAGTTGGCCAAATACTTAAGTAGGTGGAGGCCAATAAACTAAAGAAGAAGAAGAAGAATATACGTAAATATAACCATAAACGGAACCACATAGTTAAACTCTGTGACGTCACGGGTCGTTTGAACTATTTGAAGATAAAGAAGACTTTAAATTTGTACTTCTAAGTTATTATGAGTTTTTGAAGCGTGAAATTTTGGAAATCTCATTTTTATACAAAACTGAACATATTATGTAATAAAAAAAATGTGCAAGTTCCCTATTGTGAATCACAGTATACAACCAACCTTTAGCATATCCAATAATAAATTGGTCAAAAGAAAATGACCCATGTGATTCACTCCTAACTGCATCTCAAATCCATCTTTTGTTTTCGAGTTGGGAGTTCTCATAACACCAGCGTTATTGATTAATACATCCAATTTTTGTTCTTTTGATTTGAAGTTTTTTACAAACTCCCTGATAGATTCCAATGATGCTAGATCACAACTGCGACAATAAACATATTTGTTTTTTGTGTCCAAAACTATTTCTTCTCTAGCCTAAAAACTAATGAAATTTTATCACATATCCATAGCACAGTCTATTAGTATTTATTGGGCAAAATAGTTCACTATAAAAAGCACTCAGTTTGGTTTGAATGTGAGAAGTGAACTATACGCTCCGAGCTTCGCTGACATCGCTAACTAGCGGATTACTTTCGCAGGAAATTTTTAAATTTATTAATTAATTTTTATCGCGTAACATTTACAACGCAAAAAAGTAATTAAATTGTAATCGATTTTTTTAACAGGCGAGCTGCACACCCCTAATTTGTGGCTTACAAATTGAAAAAGTGACCATGATAGGTGAATGACTTTTGGTCATTCTTTATATTTTCGAGGTCGCTGAATCCGAATATGAAGTTGATTTTTATCTATAATTAGTGGAACATGTTCAAAAATTAAATTTTATGCAAAAATGCGAAAAATCAATTTTGATGATTTTTTATAAATATTTACCTTGCTGTATCTTTGGTCGCAGTAAATATTTCCTTTTAAAAATTTTACTGTGTCATCTCTGATGTATTTAGATAACAACGAGCTTTGTCCAAAATGTTGAAACACATTAATAGAGGAGTTGCTAATTATTAAGCATTTTGTCATCAGATTTCGTTAGTTTAATGTTTACTTAATAAAGTTGATAATTTTAACCAACACAGCAATATAACATAATTCATGAAGAAGTTTTATGGAAAATTTCAAGTCAAAATTAATATGCAATAGGAAAAAAGTTATGTGACTTTATAGACGAGTTCCCCCACCCCCAAAAAAACCTTATTTCTCGCGATACTGATCACGGTGTAATGAATAGCTAATTTTGGTCTTACTTTATGTTTTTGATGGTGTTGAAAACGAAAATGAGGTTTATTTTGAATTTTATATTTTTATATGGGGTAACATTGTCAAAATCGCAATTTTAAATTAAAAATAAAAAAAAAGGGAATCACGTTTTTCTTCAAATTAAAAGTTGTGCCATTTCCTTTTTTCTATAAAACAGTTTATTCTTTGTACCCTATATTTTCACATAAATTTGAATAAAAGGCTAAATTTCAAATTTTTTCACTTAACTTTTGCGATCAAACTTTGAAATTCAGGAATCTGCAGCTTTTGCTTCAAACAATTCATAACCTTTATTAAAATAAGTCAGAAAGATTGAAACAGGTACCGTTGTCTTCAGAAAGGTAAGGAATTATACTATCAAGATTTCAGAAAAAAATATTAAAATGCAACAGAGTTATAGCGAGAAGGCAGAAAAATGTGACTTCATTCTTTTTATTTTTAGGCCAAAATTGCTATTTTGCCAATGTTCCCCCACGTAAAATTCAAAATAAACCTAATTCTCGTATTCAGCACCTTCAAAAATATACAATATGACCAAAATTAGTCATTCACCACACGGTGGTCATCACACCTCACAGTATCTCGAGAAATAAGCATTTTTTGGGGTGTGTCGCTCGTCTATAAAGTCACATAACTTTTTTCCTATTGAATAATATGACTTAAAATTTTCCAGAAAACTTCTAAATGAATTAAGTATATTTTATTGCTGTGTTGGTTAAAACTATAAACTAAAAAATTTGTCACTCAACTTCTTTAAGTAAACATGAAACTAAAGAAACCTGACGACAAAATGTTTAAAAAATAGCAACTCCTCTATTAATTTGTTTCAACGTTTTGGACAAAGCTCGTTGTTATCTAAATACATCAGAGATGACACAGTAAAATTTTTAAAAGGAAATATTTACCGCGACCAAAGATACAGCGAGGTAAATATGAAAAATCATCAAAATTGATTTTTCGCATTTTTGCATAAAATTTTATTTTTGAACATTTTCCACCAACTCTAGATAAAAATAAACTTCATATTCAGATTCAGCGACCTCGAAAACATAAAGAATCACCAACATTGGTCATTCACCTTAAAGTTGATTTTCGTGGTCGGTATAACGGGATTTTAGGGGTTGCTGCTTGAAAACGGATCGAGACCCGTATGAATTTGAGTGAAGTCAACGCGATAAATAACTTCGATAAGATGCTGGTTAAATGATTAAAACGTGTGAAGAGATATCGACTTTATTATCTAAGACACTAAAACTAAACAGCAAAATATAGGATAAGTCCGTATACTTGAACTGTCCAAAAGTTTTGATAAAAACACGCCACGACACTTGACACTTTGAAGAGATTATGATGCACGCTAAGGGATTGTTTCACCCATATGACCTGTCCGTGGGGTTTTAACGCGTATGCTATAACGAACCTTTTTTGTGCGAATGTGTGCCTTTGCCGACTGCCGGTATGCGACTCTGCTTTTTGTATGATGATATGTGAATATATTGGTATAAACTAACCACGTTGCCACGTCATAAAAAAAGGCAAAATAAAGGAATTAAGGGGGCATCAACACTGCTGCTCGCCTATAAGATTTTGTTAATCATTTTGACATTCTATTGATGAAATATTAGGTTCTTACTTCGGATACTTTCACAATTATTGTGTAGATGGCACTTAGATTAATAGATTAATTTGTAATTATATATTATGAAATATTAAAAAAACTTCAGTAAAAATTCAGTATTTAAAACGTAAGTATATTTAAGCTTTGACCAACTAATATTTTTTCCTCTTAATGTTTTTAATTGCAATGTTTTAAATTAATCACTTTGACATTTATGTCAATTTTCCACAAAAATTTCACTGACTTGTCACTACTGGCGCTAACGAACTTTTAAATATCCCCTCTACGTACGAGCTCACAGTGTATACTATAATCACAAAAGAGATGCACTATGCTTTGTTTTTAAACCAGGAGGAGTAAAGACAGATTCACATCCAAGAAGGTCACTAGAAAAATCACCAAATACATCTTCTTTTTTGGCTGATCATACTTTATACTAATATGTTGCTAAAGAGTTCTAAAAACAACTGCTTTTTATATGAAAGCAGATTAAAAATCTAAAAATTAAAGGAATAACACAGAAAACACAAAAAATCGATGATAACTTAATCTATGAAATGCAATAGTGTCAAAAATTGTCAAAACAGAGGAGTAAACTTGCCTGGGGTTGGACCAATTACAAACAAGCTTTATGGTGTGGTAAATTTGAATTACTCCTCCTGGTTTAAAAACAGAGCATAGAAATAAACAAACCAAGACAAGTTGAATGTTACAAGGAGCCCTCCCAAATTACACTTTACAATGTATAGTATTTTTACTACAAAAGCGATATTACGTAGGTCAAAATTGTTGACGTAAGAGAACTGTCAAAAGATTAGAATGTGACTTTTCATTATTGCCATGTTTATTATAAACATGGCAATAATGAAAAGTCACATTCTAATGTTTTGACAGTTCTCTTACGTCAAAAATTTTGACCTACGTAATATCGCTTTTGTAGTAAAAATACTATATATATATATAAATAAGCAAAATCATTGGCTAATACTCGTAAAGTGAATGTGAATTTAGTTGGAAATATATAAAATGATGAAGGGTCATCATTCCATACATTTCTGTGCAACTATATACACCGGTGTTTCGGCCTATTTGGGCTTCGTCAGTATAGTGTAGCAAGTTAAAAAAGTTGTTTGTTAACTTGTAAAAGGATTACTACAGGAGCAAGGTTACCAATTTTGGTCAGGTTGTTAGAAGACCCGCAGTCGCAAGGCTACAACTAACATTGCCAAGGAGGTAAAGCTACCTGAGGAAATGAAAAGCCATAACATTATTAAATAAAATGATGTTGGATAATCGAGTACAAATATAAAAATAATTTAATACTAATTTCCTCAGGTAGCTTTACCTCCTTGGCAAATTTCTTCAGGTTGCTTTACCTCCTTGGCAACACCGGTGTATATAGTTGCACAGAAATGTATGGAATGATGACCCTTCATCATTTTATATATTTCCAACTAAATTCACATTCACTTTACGAGTATTAGCCAATGATTTTGCTTATTTATTTTTATATTTGTACTCGATTATCCAACATCATTTTATATATATATATATATATATATATATATATATATATATATATATATATATATATATATATATATATATATATATATGTGGGTAAAGGGGTAATTCTAGGATTACCTGGGTAAAGTGAGAAGTACTCGCCAGGTTTTGGTAAAATAACTTCAAACGTAATTTAATAAAATCATTTAGGTAGTAAATTTATTTGTATAAATATATTGATTTTTGGGAAGTTTATTACCTATATTTGTTCAGATGCCAACACTTAAAAGTACAATTTTATTGAAACACTGAGACACATACATCCTAAAAAACAGCTAAAAGGTTGAAAATAAGCAGCATTTTTAATAAATTTTCACTTTTTGGGAAGATATAATGACAGAGAGAATATTCCCATTTTTTAAATTCCTTCCCACTGGGAATATTCCCAGTCCACATCACTACACATGGTCACCCTCAACTCCGATGGTGAGACAATATAGCAGGAAACCTAAAAACTATGATTGTGGAGAACTGGATGGAGATAGCTCAAGACAGAGAAGAGTGGAGGCATGTTTTCGAGTCAGCTAAAACCCACAAAGGGTTGTAGTACCACCGAGTAAGTAATACGTAAAGCAACTAAAAACTTACTGCTTCACACCTAGCCATATCCCTGCAAGCCATATACACTTTTGCATTTCTTCTTGCCAGTTCCCATGCTGTTTCCTTTCCTATTCCCGTATTAGCCCCCGTTATAATAATTACTTTACCTTCTGCGTCAGACGTATCTCTTCCTTGATATTTAAAACCACCAACATATTCCCTAAAATGCATAGCCAGTTTTAAAATAAACAATAAGAAATTGAAAAATCTGTAATAAATACTTAATTAAGCAGGCTAATCCGAAACCACCAGCGAGGGCTGAACCTACAACAACTGTAGTAGGAATTTTTTTAGATATGCTTTTGATGATCATATTTTAGTATGATTTATACCCAAATTCATAAATTTAAAATGTTTAAAAACAAAAATGTTACCCGCTTTGAGGTTATGGTTATGTCAACTTCATTCAACAAGAATCTTCTGTTCTGTTACCGTTTTAAATTTGTTTAGTTACATAGGCAGAAAATAAACGCCCACGTAAAAACATTATATTATAATAACATTATTTTATGAATGATATAATAATTTTATTTTGATAAAAAAAATTAGAAGAAAAACAAATCAAAATAAAGGAAAATCAAATTAAACTGTTGGCTGTTGGCAGTGTTGGCAGCATTTGTTGTGTCTGAAGTTGTGTCAAAACAAATAACTGACCACACCACAACCAACGAACTGTCAACGTCAACACTGATGGAATGGCCCCGTCCCATTCCAACAGTGAAGCGAGATAGGCACCAACATACAAGAGAGAGGTTCTAGCACTTCTAGAGAGACATGAGAGAGACAGAGAATTTGTCAGGTAAAATTGGCTACAACTAAACGTACCTGAGCACTGTCTGGCGATTATCTTCCCTCCTTTACCTGATTATCTTGTATCTCATCCTGGCGCCATTAAATTTGCTTCATGGCGATTCCATCAGTGTTGACAGTTCGTTGACCACAACACATTTTGACAAACAACTTGACAAATGACAAAAAATGATGCAACAGAGAGAAAGAAAGTAAAAAAGTAAAAATAGAATGTGTTGCCAATGTCCGGATAATTATCCGATTTTCGGATAATTTCATGGACCATCGGATAATTTTCGGATTGAACAATTTTTTGGATAATTTCGGATAATTCAAGGTATTATTTGTTACGCTTTTTATTTCAATAAATAGATTTCTATTAACCTTACAACATACAAATACGTTTTCTTGTCATTGCCATTATTTGTCATCTACAGTGATATGGGGGACAGGGGATATGACATACGGTTAAGTAGATGGGCATGGGCTCGATTCCATTGACAAAAACGCACTATCCAATATGGCGGAGCAACTCTTTTGTAGTATACTCTGTTCCATATAAAATATATAATTATAAAATTATATTGTATTATATAAATATATGAATAATTAATAATTTTAATAGTTAATTAATAACATAATATTCCATAATAAAACATAAAAACCTGCTCGTCGCCATATTGGATATGACATTGTGTCAAGTCAAGGTCATCGACCAATGTACAAATGTCAACTGTCAATGTCAATTATGCCATTTAATTAGAATCGGATAATTTCGGATATTTGACTCACAACATTCGGATAATTTTTATTTTTGCATTGGCAACACTGAAATAGGAAGCAAAGAAAAACGATTCTGTCTATGTACTATGTAGTTTATCGTCTCTGATTCTGATTGTTATATTGTTAATTCTAAAGTTCTATGGTATTCCCAGAAATCAACAAGTAAAACACACAGATTTATAAAAGATAAAACAGTACTTGCATTTTTATAGGTAATATATAATATAAACTTTTTACATACTTACAGCCGATTGCTGGAAGTCACAATCTGTAATCATGGCAGGTATTTTCAATGATAGAGAAATTGTAGAAATGTGTCATGTTCTTGCTGAACAAGAACAGCTTAAAGTTACTGTACAGGAGTCAATAAAAGCTGGATTGCTAGCTGGTTTTGGAGCTCTAGCAGGTGCTTTATTAGGAGGTCCAATTGGAATAGCAATAGGTAAGTGATATATCAATGTGTCCTTAGGTTAATGTATATTTTGAAATATATATTAATATTAGAGTGGATTGTGGAATTTGTGCACTTATTGGTGTAATTTTTAAATCTAATCAGTGCAATAGGGAGTCTTGTTATCAAATTATCAATTACTAATTTTAATAATGAATAACTATCCTGACAGTGAAGTATGTAGGTACAGTAGAACGTCGATAATCCGGACGTTAAAAATCCGGACCGTCAATAATCCGGATTTGTATCTAGCAAAAATATCTGATTCCTTTAAAATAAATTAAGAACTTAGGTGCGAAAAACGAACCTCTACCGCAGTTCAAAAATTTTTTTACACATTTTTTAAAAGCCCAAATAATGTCTGATGTTTTTTACTGTACACATGCTGCTATTATAAATTAATTACAATACAGTGTTTAAACATAAAAAAAATGTTTTGATTAATTTCACCTCTATTTTTAGACACTTTACTGTACAAGAGAAAACATACAATTTTAAAACGTTTGTTGTACTTTAATGTGTATACTGGCTTTTTTTATGTAATTTCGATATTCCGGATAATTTGATAATCCGGATGGGGTCCGGTCCCAACTAATCCGGATTATTGATGTTCTACTGTATTACTATTACTCATTTAAAAACACATTTAAAGAAAACAAGTTTTTGTGAACTTTGTTTTTTTTCCATTATCAGAGTTGTCATTTCTATTTTTGCAATGATATTTATGTTTCTAAAATATAAACAATTTATCAGTGCACACTTTTATAACATAACATTTTTATCTCAACCTAACTAATCTTAAAATGTGGGAAGACACTGCAGATAAATAATAAAATAAACCCTGAAATTTAGATTAAATTTCTATATTGACAATTAGAGAATTTCGGCTCCAATGCTTTTTAAATGCATTAATTTTTTTCGAATCCTGAGAAAACTAATACTTAAGTATTTTTAAAAAATGCAAACGCAGAATGAAAAATTACGTTATTACAGTGGAACCCCGATAAGTCGGCCCCCGATAACCCGGAAGTCCGGCTAACCCGGACCGATTTTCATCAGATAAACATTTTGATTTTCAATATTTTGTATTTTTCAATTTAATTGTGGCTTATTTCCAATCAAAATAGTTAATTATCAGACAAACCCTTCAACAATAAAAATGTATATAATATAATATTTGAGAGATAATGTGTACTTATGTGTGTAATTTGAACTATACGATATTAAAAATGACTCATAGCACACACCGCAGAAACAACAGCCACCTGTCTGTAGTATCTATTCCTTTTTATTTCAAACTGTCAGCATTGTTTAGGAAAGACTATTTAAAAAATTCTTTTATAAACAATGGTCTTTAGTATTGTGTGTCTTGTATTGTTCGCTTCCATTTGCTTACGTTTGGGTTTGGTGTTTTTTTTAGTAATTTTAATGAGTAGGTACTGTGCATATTTATAAATATATTTCATGTTATTTCAATTCTAACGGAGTTTATCTGTAAGTATACCGTATTTTATTAATTTTTACCATATTCTCCGGCTATCTCGGATTTTCGATAACCCGGATCGGTCGCGGTCCCGATTAATCCGAGTTATCGAGGTTCCACTGTACTGAGCGCCAAAAAAAAAAGAGAAAATTTGGTGTGATTTTTAATTTCAAATATTTCATTCAAAAGAAACTTTGTTATTTTCAGTTTTGTTTAAAAATGAGATTTCTAAAATTTCATGCTTTAAAAACTTATAATAACTTAGAAATACAAATTTAAAGTCTTCTGCGGTATAACATAGTTCAAACGACCCATGATGTCACATAGTTTTATTTATGGAGACCTACACAGAGGAGAGGAATCGAGATAGGACGACCTTGAAATTTTTGTACACGATTTTGCCTGTTTGCTTGGTTTCTCGCTAGGGCGGCGGTGGCGTAGAGATAGATGCTACTTTTGCATTGGAGTGAATGTGAAAATTTCGAAAATAATTAATTATTCGTAGTTAATATAAGATTATTGGTTTTGGTGGTTAATATTATTTAAATATGAGTGCCAAGAAAGCTTACACTAAAAGAACTTGCTTCGTACCGGGATTTATATCGAGTTATCGTTCCGATAAAAAATTCAAAAGGGAACTTAATGAAGTTAATAAAGACTTTTTATAAATATTTGTCTTTATGTTATTTATAACGTTCATGGATTATACCTATTCGTTTGTATGTTATTTCCTTCGGTGTAAATAAAATTTGTCCCTATTATTGGTTTTTATTTTAACCTGAAAATTATAGTGATAATAGTAGGAGGATCTTGGAAAGTTTTTCTGTCGAAACAATGCATTTTTTGAGACAAAATATTTCACAAAAATTAACATTAATTTTATAAAAGTCAGACTATCGTCTGCATAGTTTATAGACATATATTTTTATTAACTAAATTTAAACATCTGATAGGTAAGCTTTCAGAATATAGATAAATGATAGTATTCAAAAGAAAAAGCAGTTTCAATTTTGATAAAAAGAATAATTAAAAAAAAATTGATCAATAAACTTCAAATTATTTAAATAACTTTTTAAACTTTTTAAAAACAATTACGTACAGTTAAGTCAATTTTTTCAACTAACAAACTTTTTGATATCAGTTACAAAGATATTAAAAAATTAATTTGCAGTTGAAATACCATTGGTATAAAAATGTGGCAGTTAGATAATGTGACAAAATATTTCCGCTTCAAAATAAGCTGTCCTACATATTAAAGTAATGACAAATTTAAATTTGATGTCACATCTCCATCTACAATGGTATAAAAAGAATACACTTTTTACCACACGTCTATATGTTATAAGGTTAAAATAATTTGTTTTTGGCATAAAACATATTCAGCTACAATCCACCAATAAATTAATGTCTAATTACGCTAAAAACAAAAATAAAATGAGTTAAATATTAAATAAGTCCATAAGAGCTAATGTATTTGTAGCACCTATTCGAACACTTGCGCCTCTAGCGGCGATTGCTGAAAGTTGAATTAGAGGTTGAAAAGTTAGCCCACAAACGATGCATTGCGTTTCCACTCCTTCTTACAGGTCTCCATAGTTTTATTATACAGTGAGCACGTAAAGTTGGAATAAATTCATTTTCTCAAGAACGGACGATTTTGGAAAAAAATCCCGAAACAGGTCAATTTTTATTTTTAAATTACGACTTTTTGGCATATATATCATACTAGTGACGTCACCCATCTGGGCGTGATGACGTCATCGATGATTTTTTTAAATGAAAATAGGGGTCGTGTGATAGCTCATTTCAAAGGTAATTCAATTCTTTATTCAGTAATATAAACATTAACATAATTATTTATACAGGGTGCCCAAAAAAATTTTTTTTTTAATTAAATTTGTTGACATAAAAAGAAGAATGTGTGTAATTTATTTAATTTAAAATACATTTTACTGCTATCAGAAAACAGGAAAAAATGTGTTTTTGGCAAATAAATATTGTTTTTTGCTAAATTCAATATTAAAGCAGCTACCCACCAGTCTTCGTGACAATTTGAACATTTAATTTAAGCGAAAAGCAATGAATATTTTTCAAATATACATTTTTTTCTGTTTTCTGAGAGCAGTAAAATGTATTTTGAAATAAATAAATTACATACATTCTTCTTTTTATTTCAATAAAATTTAATCCAAAAAAAATTTTTTTGGACACCCTGTATAAATAATTATGTTAATGTTTATATTACTGAATAGAGAATTGAATTACCTTTTAAATGAGCTATCACATGACCCCTATTCTCATTTAAAAAAATCATCGATGACGTCATCACTCCCAGATGGGTGACGTCACTGGTATGATATATATGCCAAAAAGTCGTAATTTAAAAATAAAAATTGACCTGTTTCGGGATTTTTTTCCAAAATCGTCCATTCTCGAGGAAATGAATTTATTCCAACCTTTACGTGCTCACTGTATAGTTATGATTATGGTTATATTTAGGTATATTCTTCTTCTCCTTCTTTAGTTTATTGGCCTCCACCTACTTGGATATTTGGCCAGCACATCGTCGTGGATTAAGGGAAAAATATTTATATTCTAATGACATTTATTGTATGTCATTATAATAATGTCATGTAATAATCTAACTTGCTCAAGTAACTGCAAAAATCCCCGCTTGGGCTCCCCTACCATTTCCAACATTTGTAACAACTCTCAATAAATATATTAGCAATTTTCGAGGTGGACATTTTTTACCCACCCTTGGGCATACATGGAATCTACATATTGTTGGGCGTTTAAGGGTTAAGGATAGCTAAGACAAGATTTTGAAAGGCACCCCATGTGAGTCATATTTGTCTATGTATGAAATTTAATAAAAAAAATGTTTCATCCGGAAAGAAAATCGGTGAAGATCAACTAAGATTTAGATCCCATACTATGGGCCGGTTGTTCGAACGCTAATCAACAATGATCATTATCAAATATTTAATTACTCTCACCAACTGTCAATGTCAACTTTGTTTGGGTTGCTAAAAACATAATTGATTACAATTATGAAATTACTTCATAAATAATGTTAATAATTGTTATGTTAATTGATTAACTAATCTCATAATTTTAATCAATTATGTTTTCAGCAACCCAATAAAAGTTGACATTGACAGTTTTGGTGACAGTAATTAAATATTTGATAGTGATCATTGTTGATTAGCGTTCGAACAACCGGCCCTATGTTGTTTATTTTAACTGTACTTTCATTCATTCATAAATAGTAACTCATTTATTATTTATAGTAGGGGAGGAAAGTATGCTAAATTTGCAGTTACTCGAGCTTTATGGGGACCTATTGGGTTGTGAAGAGTAGGTCCTAAAACCAAAAAAAGCTAAGTTCAGTTTTCCATAAAGTGGGGGATTTTCCATTTTTTAATTTAATTTTTCATTTCCTACAATCGTTATTTTCGATTATAATGCCATCTATCCATAATTCAGAAAAATGTTTCGAATAAAAGTTGCTCATTTTTACGTAAAGAATCCAAATCTATCTATAATAAAAATTGGGAGTTCCTATTTAAGATTTTAAAGTAACCCCCACCCCACCTATGTGGGGGGTCGTGTTTGATGCCATTCGATAGATTTTTCAAAAATATTGAATACATGTATTTTGCAGTTTTCCGATCTGATGTTTATTTCGCGTTTTGCGGGGTTCGTATTTAAAATTTTAAATTTATCCCCACCCCGTCCGTGGGGGGTCGTGTTTGGTATCATTCGATAAATTTTTGAAAAATATTGAAAACATATTTTTTAGTTTTTCAATCTGATGTTCATTTCGCGAAATATTCGCTTTTTTGTGAAACTTTGTGACTCACCCATTTCCTTACATTATATTATATATTATATATATTACCATTACAAACCTCAAATCAGATTTTTGAAATATACACTATTTTGCATATACTTAACATACTTTATTTTAATCTGACGATTTCGAGTTTTTCTAAGGATAGTTTTTTTTTGCCCCCCCCCTCCCCCCTTAACGAACTCCCCTGAATTAAGAGCCAATAATATGGTAGAGGTGCATTTAGAGGGTATAATATAAGGTTTCTCCCCATGTTATAATCTGACTTGCTTGAGTAACTGCAAAAATCCCTGCTTGGGCTCCCCTACCATTATGAATGATGATTCTAAAATAGCATAATTTTTTAGGTGGAACCCTAGGATCTGCAACAGCAGCAGTTTGTGCTAAAAATAAATTTAGATCAGTAGCAGATATTATAAGAAACGACTTATCTCCCAGACAACAGGCAATACTCATTTCAAACATGTCTGCAGTTCTTTCCAGAATCAAGCCTCAAGATTGTGTTGCTTTACTAACTCTAGTCCTATCCACTGGTTCTGTAAAAGAGTTGGTTATTAAAGAATTGGGAGTATTTTTGTTGAAGGAGCTAAATCTAAGTATGGTTCAATGATGTTTGTTATATATTTTGTAAATTTGTAAAATTGAGATTATTTATTATGTGGTGGACTGAGAAAACTGTAGATATTTTTATAAATAGCTCAAATATTTAATTTTTGAAATAAATATACAATGAAACTTTTAGTTTCTGTTTTACTTTTACTGCTATTTATCACCTAACATAATTCCTGTCATTTGACATGTTCCACGTGTCACACTTATTAAAATGCCCAGTTGGTGATAAATATCAGTCTGATTTTTGCATGAGAGTTTAATGAAAAGGTAACAAATCAATTGGAAGTTCTGTCTGACAAAATATATGGGACACTTTCGTAGTATGACATCCCAAATTTTTAACCTGTTCCAGTCTTTCCATACATCAAAGTGTGTCCGACTAGACACTGTTAAGCTATTAACAAATTTTCAGCTTGCTGTTAATCAACTTTTTTTTAGTACGCGGGATGCAGGCCTAAAAGTTGTCAAGCACAGCAGTGTTAAATTCGAACAGTGTATAAATAATAGTTTACCTGGATGATATAATCATAATAATAGCAACATATCACAGATATTAAACTTAGAAGAATAAATCCGTTGGAAATTTATGCTTATGATAGAACCATTCTCACATCAAGAAAAGAAGAATAACTAAAAATGTTTAGGTATACATAGTGGAACCGGTTGTAATCTATTTTTGGGACAATATCATAAAACAGACCAACAAACTGATACAAGACTTGTACCTATAGATTCAAATAATTAGAAATAAGACATTTACATTTATTTATAGGTGCTGGTGTTATTTGATATTTTGAAAAGAGTTAAAAGCAAAACTAATAAATTAATTTAATTGTGTGTATGATATATGTACGGTATCTTTTTCGCTCGTCGTTCGTCTTCTTCTTCCTAGTCGACTAGGCTGGATTGGCTGTTTTCTGGCACTTGTGTGGTTTCTGAACTATATAACACTGTGTCGTTTCACACTGAAAGTCTATACATATCTGAAGAATGCGCGTTTTGCATGGCAAGCCAAGCTCTGTCTTAAGTGCCCTGAGCTTCGGGTAGGGCCTACAGGACCGTATTGGTATTTAATTAAAGCATACACACATGGTTAAACAAAATAAAAATGAATACCTAATGATAAAAACTTAGGATATAAATTAATAATTATATATAGAAGAAAAAATATGTGGAGAGGGACGGAACAAGATTATTGAAAGACCAGATAGAATTCTTGATTATAAAATAAGAAGAAAAACTTCTACTGACCTCAGATTTAATAGTGTTTATTGCACTGTGGAGTACGGCAGGGATGCCTATTGTCACCCCTGCTTTTCAACGTTTACTCCGAAAGAATTTTCAGAAAAGCACTTTCTGAAAAACAAGAAGGAATACTTGTGAACGGTGAAGTCATCAATTATGCGATATGCGGACGATACAGTACTCCTAGCTTCTAGTCAAGAAGATCTGCAAACACTACTTGACAGTGTTGTTGAGAGTTGTAGGGAAGCAGGTCTGGATATGAAAATACGGAAAACCAAAATACTCGTAATAAGTAAACAACAGCATATAAAACCGTCTATATATGTAAATAATAACAAACTTGAGCAAGTTGATAAAATCGTTTACCTTGGACAGCAATTAAATTGTAACACA
Source organism: Diabrotica virgifera virgifera (assembly GCF_917563875.1). NCBI lineage: Eukaryota > Metazoa > Arthropoda > Insecta > Coleoptera > Chrysomelidae > Diabrotica > Diabrotica virgifera. The sequence continues at coordinate 148,151,325 of NC_065448.1, read as the reverse complement.
GAAAGTCACGGCGAAATTAGATCTAGGATAGAGCAGGCTAGAGCCACTTTTACAAGGATGTCCAAGGTGTTATGTAACAGAGACCTAAAATTGGCATTGAGGATCCGCCTACTTCGCTGCTACGTGTTCTCGGTCTTACTTTATGGTGTCGAGTCCTGGACTGTGAATAAAATCGATCTAAATCGCCTTGAGGCTTTCGAAATGTAGTGCTATTGAAGAATTTTAAAAGTTTCCTGGGTGGAGAAGATTTGAAACTCCACAATACTAGAACGTCTCAGCAAGACTACTGAGATCATAAAAAGCATCAAGCAGAGAAAGCTCGAGTATTTCGGAAATGTAATGAGAGGTCCCAAATATAGGTTGCTACAAAATATCATGCAAGGAAAAATAGCAGGCAAACGCAGTTCAGGACGAAGAAGAACCTCATCGTTGAAGAACTTGCAAGATTGGTATACGGTGTTGATACAAGCATGCTATTTAGGGTGGCAGTGAATAAAATTAAGATAGCTATGATGGTAACCAACGTTCTGAAAGGACATGGTACAGGAAGAAGAAGAATTGCATTGTGTGTTCGTACATATAGTGTTTGTGAACCTTTACTTCAAGAAACAGAAAAGACATAAGAAAATAGAAAGTATAAGAAAGTGGACCACCCATTCATGAGTATTCTTCGTTAGACAGAGGAATAATAAAGAAGTTTTATTTTAATTTAATAGTTCGAGTCAACCTAAGCTTCGATAAGAAAAAATCGATTTTTTTCCATTATATCGAAAATATTTTTATTGAGAATAAATGTGGCATTTTGATGGCAGGAACATTTTAAAAAAATAAAAGGAAAATTTATACACCCCTTAAAAATTTTTTGAGGGTTTGGTTCCCTTAAAGCCCACCAAATATTTATGTTCCAATTAAATTATTATTATGGTAGGTACCGTCGGTACCATTAGTTAACCCGCCGTTACACGCGTCTTCTATTGTGACATGGTTGCACGCGTATGAGCGTCGCCCTCACCTACATAAATTCGACTTATTTCGAGAAAGAATGAATGTCAACATGTATAAATATAAAATGGGTTGTACTCACATATTATAGAAAGTCTCGTAAACCAATTTTTTTTATTAATTTAACAAAACAAAAGTAAAAATAATATAGATCAAAAGCAAGTTTTCTTAATTTTCAATTTTAGCAAGCCACTGAAGAAATTAACGTTCTTTACGCGAATTCATTTTACTAAAAATACAAATTAAAATTTACAACTGTTCTGAAGCTATTGCTTTGTGGCATTTATGTAATTAACTATTAATATTTTATATTTTGATAACGAAGTCCGAGGTGGAATTCGAAACGTCAATAAAATCAATTTTTCAAGTTAAATATTGTGGCTTATTTCCCAATTGGAATAGGTAAATTTAAAAATGGGTTCTTAACCAGTGGCGAACCTAGAATTTTCCTCTGAGGGGAGGGGGGTTTGCTTGGGCACCGAAAGTTTTTTGTATGATTTGTGAAAGACAAGTTACACTTTCCTACCTTCTTTTATATATATTTCTATATGCTCTGGGTGGGATTTTAACCCCCAAACCCCCCCTCGGTGTGCCACTGTTCCTAACCTAATCCAAACAATAATATTTTAATTAAACCAACCTAAATATTAAATAAAAACCTAAAAGTTTCTTTGAGATAACAAAAACGTGATTTCACCGTGATTGCACGCGCAGTGAGGAATTCCCTCACTTGAAGAGGGATGTGTCTTCTTTCAACTATCACACAGCACACTGGCCGCCTGAAATATTCTATAACTTTTTCATACCCTCTCATGAACCATGCTTAAGGCATTCCTGGGTGCTTAAGGTTATCGTATTAGTTTACACAATTTCATTGCTTATAAACAAATATGGTGAGGGATTCCCTCATAGCGCGTGTAATGGCGGGTTAATAAAACTTTTTTGCCTCACTACTTTTTGATAATCCACTTTTTATTGATATATTTTAAACATTATTTGTAAAATCTAACACATATTTTAAAATGGTTTAAGTAAGCTTATAGAATAGTATTTTCGTATATAATATCACAAGAGAGAAACCCTGTATAAAAATACCCAAAACGATTTACTTTTTACAGAAACGATTTTATACTATTTTTTATTTAATGTATGATATAGAATCAACTATCTTCCTATATAACTTATACAAAAATATTTTTCCGTTGCAATATTATTGATTATGATAATACTGTTTTGCAGTGATCCAAGAAAGATTACTAACTAATTGTGATAATCTTATCTGTTGTATGTTATTCCCAGAAAGTACCTAGGTAAAAACCATATAAATCTGAAAATTTCACACAACGTGCCTACGTACCAAAATACAAGGAAAACTTATTTGCCAGCAATTTTATTGCTGGAATCGAATGTTATGATTGTATATATTAATAATATCTGGACCTCGAAGGTAAACTACACTATGTCATTTTAAGCAACTTTTCAGTAGAGCAGTTTGAATATTTTAAAAATCTTATATATCCCATAATTAGGTATCTTTCACTCTGAAAGATAATGTGATCATATTTTAATCATAACATATAACTAGTTTATACAACCCAACTAATAAAACGTTAAAATTTTCCCTAATTACTGTAATTAATGGTAATTTACAGTGACATAGTGCAGTTTACCTCTGAATGTTTTAAAAATCTTATATATCCCATAATTAGGTACCTTTCGCTCTGAAAGACAATGCGATCGTATTTTAATCATAACATATAACTACTTTATGCAATCCAACTAATAAAACGTTAAAATTTGCCCTAATTACTGTAATTAATGGTAATTTACAGTGACATAGTGCAGTTTACCGCTGATAGGTTTGATCTATATTTATAAAATATTTATTGAATTTGAAGGTATTTAAGCCCAAAAAAATTAGCTAGGTACTTCTCATGAAACAAATTTTTAATTGTGTTAAATGTTATTACAGTAAAACCTGTGTTAACGGCCACCTGTCAAAATCGGCAACCTGTACTAACGGCCATTTATATAATACGGACGCGGCCAAATAATCTCATTATTTTTAAAACCCACTTCATAGAACTTTACCAGTTAATATCGGCCAAAATATTTTTTATGGGTACTTGTTGATAATACCCAATATTGCGAAATACCCAATACTATTTTATTACTTATCGTATTTATCTAAAATGAGATTAAAAATAACCTGCATAATAATTTATTACGGTCGGTGGTGGGTAACACGAAGGAAGGATGTCATAAAATAAGAAACATTTGTCGCTAAAAAAACATAATAAAAATATAATAGCTGAGAAATTGAAAAGTCTGGTTTAAATTTACAAAAGTTTGCCGAAAAATATAGTGTTGTAAAATTATGATTGTATATAGTGATTTGTATTATAAAAAGAAAAATAAAAGTAAGTTGAAGAATTCTTGAAAACGATTCACTAAACGCTAACATCAACATCTGATAACAATCTGAAGAGATTCTGTTTTTCCGTAGTATACAGTCTCTGGCCAAATTATTAGACGCACTAAAAAAGATTAAAAAAATTGTTATTATGAGGTAATAACATTGTAATACTAAATAGGTTTTATGTATGTACCAGACACAAGGTATGTTGTTTGGTTGTCTATTTAATTGTCTATATTGTATCACAAATAAAACATTATTATTAATGAACCAATATATGTACTTATTGACTCTTGAAAGAAAACAGAAATAACAACAATGTTGGCAATTTGTTGTTGACATATTGTGGCTCAACAAAATAATAATACATATTTAATAATACTTGTTGTTATTTCTGTTTCTTTTATATTTTTTTTAATTTAGCATAATTTTAAGTGATGCATAACTTTTAAAACTATGTGTATAATTAGCATAATACCATTCGAAATAGAAACACCAATTTTTAAGAGAAAGTACACAATATTTGTTGATTTTTTATTACAATGTATTAATAACCACGATTTTTATGAAAACAACTAGGTAACTATAAAAAAGAATAGATAAAAACAAAGAGATTTATTTCTGTTAAGAAGAACAGTTACTTATGACCCGTTTGTCGCTAGGTGCTCAGTGCACTAAGTCAACATAGTGTTGTTTGCGATCAACACTCAGTTAGTAACTGTGAGGTAAAAGCACCCAGTTTACATGGCGCTTTTTACCTCTCAAATTATTTGAACATAGTGTTTTATTTTTTTGGTAATTTCGTTTTCGTGGTGATTTGTACCAAGTGTAGTATACCTCTAGAAAGCTATTGGAGAGCTGAGTGAGTTAAAAGAATAAAAACAAAACAACGCCATGTCGACATATAGGCCAGGGTAATAAGGCAAAAATATACCCTGTTCGTGACACTCGAGCAGCCAGGGTACTGAAGCGTTTTTTCGACAGGTAATACATATGAGAACAAATTGTAACTATTTCCTGCGTAGGATCTGGCGGCCATTTTTATTTATAAACAATTTAATGTCGAAAAACGGCATTTTTTCCGTTTTTTCTCAAATCAATGGAAAACAGTGTACCTTGTGGTTACATTAGTACAAACATCTTCGTGAGCATGGAAAAATCTTTAAAATGACGTATTACACAGATTGATAATAGGTCTGGATCCCGCGTATGAAAAAAAAGTTGATTAATAGCAAGCTGAAAATTTGTTAATAGCTTAAGGGTGTCTAGTCGAACAAACTTTGATATATGGGAACACTGGAACAGGGGAAGTTTTAATTGTGGAACAGGTTAAAAATTTGGAACGGTCAGACCACGAAAACGGCACATGTATTTTGTCCGACAGAACAGACTTAAACTCTCCGAACAGAGATTAAACTCTCATGCAAAAATCAGACTGCTATTTATCACCAAATGGGCGTTTTAATGAGTGGAACATGTAGAATATGTCAAATGACAGGTGATAAATAGCAGTCTGATTTTTGCATGAGAGTTTAATCTCTGTTCGGAGAGTTTAAGTCTATTTTGTCGGACAAAATAAATTTGCCGTTTTCGTGGTATGACCGTTCCAAATTTTTAACCTGTTCCACAATTAAAACTGCCCCTGTTTCAGTGTTCCCATATATCAAAGTTTGTCCGACTAGACACCCTTAATCTATTAACAAATTTTCAGCTTGCTATTAATCAACTTTTTTTTCGTACGCGGGATCCAGACCTATAAACTTATTTATTGTTAATATAATTGAGAAAAAAGGTCTAAATTGCAAAAAAATTAATTTTGCAATAACTATTGTAAAAATTAATGTACAGCTTTGAAATTTTTGTCAAATGAGGGTTCTGTAGTGCGTAATATGTGACAAAAATTTCGAAGCGATTTATTCAATTGTTTATATTTTATTCAAATTGTTTATCCCAGAGAGCTTTTTTTTGCAATAAAATAAGTCAGAAAAACAGAATGTTAGAACCATTCTGCAGGTGGCAAATAAAAGATCATAAGCTAAACTTTCAAACTTGTTTAAAAAAAGTTAATAAAAAGTGCATTTATTAGTAATAAATAATTATGCAAAAGTCTCGTCAATTTTTCCTTATAAACAATTTGAATAGCTTTTTTGTTATGGTCGGCACAAACATTTTTTTATATATTCTACAAGATGGTATTTTTACACGAACTTTAATAAAAAATAATTTAGCCTAGGTCAATTAGGGCCAAAGTTAGCAACATTTTTTTAAAAATTTACAGCTAATTTGTTTATAAAAAATAAGGATCGAAAATAGCGCTTTTTCACTTTTAAAGACATGAAGTATTCATAAAAATTGTTTTGCTCTATTTGCTTTTCAAGGAAGTCGTCAATAAAGCTTTAGAAATGAAGTATGTAAATCCATGCGACCTAAAATTGAAATAATAACTTCAAAATCCTACAGCTTTTTGTATCTTGGGAACCAACCAATGGATTTTAATGTTTTTTTAATTTGTATGTACTTTTAGCGTACTTTACAAGTATGGAGTCAGTTGATATAAATTATAATAACCAATTTAATTTATTTAAACAAAAAAAAAACAATTTATTTAATTTTTACCGTGTTTTAGGTGCACTACTACCAAGTAATGTTATGTATATAATAATTGATAAAAAATTGTTATGAGTATATTATAATATATACAGGGAGGGGCTAAATTATGGAAAAAATTTATTTTCTCTAAAATGGAGGATTGTGAACAAATCCCGAAACAGGTCGATTTTTATTTTTAAATTACAATGTTTTGGCATATATTTCATATTAGTGACGTCATCCACCAGAGCGTGATGACGTAATCTATGATTTTTTTAAATAGGAATAGGGGTCGTGTGACACCCCATTTGAAAGGGTGTTCAATTCTCTATTCAGTAATATAAACATCAATATCATTATTTATACAGGGTAGCCAAAAAAATAATTTTTGAATTAAATTAATTGACGAAAAAAGAAGAATGTATACAGTTTATTTATCTCAAAATACTTTCTGTCGCTGTCAGAAAATTGAAAAAAATGTTTAGTTGGCAAATAAACATTGATTTTCGCTCAAATTAAATGTTAAAACTGCAAAGAGGTTGTCTGTGATTTAATTTAAGCGAAAAGAAATGTTTATTTGTGAAATAATTTTTTTTATCTACTGGCAGCAGTACAATGTATTTTGAGTTAAATAAATTACATACATTCTTCTTTTTGCGTCAATTAATTTAATCCAAAAATTATTATTTTGGTCAACCTGTATAAATAAGGATATAATTGTTTATATTACTGAATAGACAATTGAACACCCTTTCAAATGAGGTGTCACATGACCCCTATTCCCATTTAAAAAAATCATCGATTACGTCATCAAGCTCAGATTAATGACGACACTAGTATAAAATATATGCCAAAAAAATTGTAATTTAAAAATAAAAATCGACCTGTTTCGGGATTTTTCTTCAAAGTCGTCGATTTTAGAGAAAATGAATTTATTCCATAATTTAGCCCTCTCTGTATATATTATTATAATAAAAGAAAAATTTCTATAAAAGTGTGACTTTTACTCTATAAGTTTGCTTACAGTTGCAGTAATTTTTTTGATTCATTGTTTATCAAATCATTGTTATGTCTTAGATTTTATATTTATATGAATAAAAAATAATATTACCTGGGGAATAGTCCGATATTCCTCTACCAAGGCCATAACTGTACCAAATTTTCTGGAGGCCTGGGATAACGGCGAATAGCTCTTTTTAATTCATCCCATAAATGCTTAACAGGATTGAGATCTGGGCTGCATGCGGGCCATTCTAATCTTATCAATCCAACCTCTATTTTATGAGTCAATCAGTGTTTTTATTTACAAAAAATGGTACAGCTCTTACACGAAAAGAGATATTCGGATAATTCAAAAAACAAAATTTTAGTGATGTCTCTGGGATAATATGACAGGACTATGACACAAAATGAGCCCTTCCGTTTTTCCACAGAATTTTTTAAAATTAGTATAAAATACAACGCTTCCATTCACCCCTGTATAATGCCACGCAAGCAAATTTTTTTGTTACCGGAAAAATACGAAACGATATCAATATATGTATCTACAAATTGGTGTAAGAATCTTAAAAATCGGAGCACAAATAATAAAGTTATAAACTATTAAACTTAATCAAAAATTTTGGGTGGCCGAATTTTGTGCCGGTGAGTGTAGTAATAATATATTTATTACAATTTTTTATCAATGATTACATACATAACATTGTAGTTGTTCACCTAAAATACGGTAAAAAAATTTTTTTTGAAAAAAATTTTTTAAACAAATTAAATTGTTTATTAAATAATTTATAAATCAACAGACTCCATATTTGTAAAGTACGCTAAAAGTACATACAAATTAAAAAAAACATTAAAATCCATTGGTTGGTTCCCAAGTTACAAAAAATTGTAGGATTTTGAAGTTGATATTTCAATTTTAGGTCGCACGGATTTTATGCTTCTACTTCATTTTTGAAGCTTTATTGACGACTCCCTTAAAGAGCAAATAAATCCAAAATTTTTTCTGAATACTTCGTGTCTTTAAAAGTGGAAGAGCGCTATTTTCGATTCTTATTTATCATAAACAAATTAGCTGTGGATTTTTAAAAAAATGTTGCTAACTTTGGCCCTAATTGACCTAGGCTAACTTATTTTTTCCTAAGTTCGTATAAAAATGCCATCTTTTAGAATGTGCAAAAAAAATGTTTGTACCGGCCATAACAAGAAAGTTATTCAAATTGTTTATAAGGAAAAATTAACGAGAATTTTTCATAATTATTTATTACTAATAAGTGCACTCTTTATTAACATTTTTTAAACAGGTTTGAAAGTTTAGCTTATGCTCTTACATTTGACACCTGCAGAGTGGTTCTAACATTCTGTTTTTCTGACTTATGTTATTGCAAAAAAAAGCTCTCTGGGATAAACAATTTGAATAAAATATAAACAATTAAATGAATCGCTTTGAAATTTTTGTCACGTGTTAAGCACTAATTAACCCTCATTTGACAAAAAATTCAAAGTTGTACACTAATTTTTACAATAGTTATTGCAAAATTAATTTTTTTGAAATTTAGACCTTTTTTCTCAATTATATTAACAATAAATAAGTGTATCAACCTTTGTAATACGTCATTTTAAAGGTTTTTTTATGCTCTCGAAGATTTTTGTTCTAATGTAACCAGAAGGTGCACTGTTTTCCATTGATTTGAAAAAAATCGGAAAAAGTGCCGTTTTTCGACATTAAATTGTTTATAAATAAAAATGGCCGCCAGATCCTACGCAGGAAATAGTCACAATTTGTTCTCATAGGTATTACCTGTCGAAAAAACGCTTCAGTACCCTGGCTGCTCGAGTGTCATGGAAAAAACCTTATTACCCTGGACTAATAGTGTAGTTTACCTCCGAGGTCCAGATATAGGTATGCAAAGCTCTTTTTTATAAACAAAATGGCGCCCGAAAATAGTGTTTTTTTTTCAATTTTTGCTCTATAACTCGAAAGATTTTAACTTTACACCAAAAACGCTCAAATAAAAATTCACCGCAATTAAATTCTGCATAGAGACGTGTTTTTCACGATTTAATTCGACGAAAATTTTCCCCGGAAAATGCGGGTTTTTCCAACAAAATCTTTAATTTTCAACTAAAATTTTAGATAAATAATTGTTCATCAAAAGTTAAATAACTTGGTAACAAGGGCGGATCCAGGAAGGGGGCCATGGCCCCCTCCGAGAATTTAAAAAAATATATTATGCCAATTGTTAGAACGACCTTTACAGTCATCAAAATCGTATCAATTTCCATATTCTATACACACAAAGAATAAAAAAGTCACTTGCACTTAGAACAAAGGAGTTGGTTAGTATTTTCGCACAGTCAAAAGGAATTGTTTTACAAGTATTGTGTTTTATTTTTCTAATGAAAAGTATGGTCACAATAAAGGGATGACAGCCCAAAGCCTTGTCACAAAACCTTTAACATCTTTCACCAAACTCATGAGGAAAGACGGAGCCATACAAACCCATGAAAGAACAACATACCACAAGGAGTGCGTTCAGGTTGAGCTGGATGTTCTACAAAGTTATCGCAACCCTCAAAAGTCAGTCATTAACCAGATAGACTCTCAGAGGTCTAAAGAGATACAAAAAAATAAAGAAAGACTACGACTAATAGTAGGGTCCTAAATATACCTCTAAGATACCATCGTGATGATGGCCTTCTGCTTCTGTTATTGTTAAGGTTTAAAATCGCATTAGGAGATAAGACTCTTAAATAACACCTATCCACAGCATCTTCCGAAGCAACATACATTAGTAGCGCCAGTCAAAAGCAATTAATAACATGTTGTGGTGAAGAAATAATTGAACAAATAATGAAT